>NC_138531.1:83458153-83576941 GCF_964234715.1 Podarcis melisellensis
TCATCATCTATCAATCATCTATCATCTATCTAATTTCCTTCTTCCCATATGCTGCTCAAGGTGGCCAACAGTACAAAATTATATAATAAAACTATAATATAAAAAGAATCATATCTAGATGTTTGATGTGACAGACTGATTAGAAAATGGAAAATAGACTGACTGGATATTGAATTGCTTTTAAAATGTTGCATGAATGAATCTGCACTACTAAGAGAGATCCTCTGACATCAGTACGGGTGCAAATCAATAACATCATCATTATCCTGGATGAAGAATATGGATGGGTGTCAGTCTGGGTTTCCCTCAGTTGCTTGTTTTTTATATCTTAAGCTCCGGTCTGCATTTCCCCCACATCATATCATGATTCATTTATTTTAAAAGTGCTTGTGAGAATTCGCCAGCATTTTTGTGTGAATGTCTCCTAATAAACACACGTTTGTATTCAAGTTTTGCCAAAGTAACACCATTTTGTATGTAATTAGCACTAATATATGCATTTTAATACATATTCTACCCCAGTATGCACATTGAAAAATTCAGAAATGTGCAAATTTCAATGGATGGCTGTGTTTCGGGTCTCATATTGTTCAGGAAAGTGCGAATTAGGTAGATTCATCTTTAAAGGTGACCTGAATTGAATTTATCTCCCATCACTGATGAAGCAGTGAGCAATCCATTTATCATTTTCAATAATGGTACAGATTAAAAAGGGATTGCAAACATCCTAGAGTAGGTGCAGAAAACCTCTGTCCCTCCAGATGTTGTTCCCATCAGCCCCAATAAGCATTGTCAATAGCCAGCAGTGATGGGAGTTGTAGTCCAACAATATATGGAAGGCCACACCTCCTAGATGATGAGGATAAACGCTCAGAACATTCACCACAACAATATTCAAGGGCTTGTGACAAAATGAAATTCAACAGGCTGGGCAAATGCACAAGAACACGAGAGACAGAAAAAAAGGCAAGGCAGGCAGATGTACCTTCAAGGACATTTTAGGTGTTTGATAGATTATCAAATGCGTTCCTCTGAAAACATGGCCTGAAGTTTTATGTAAGGATCAGGGGATTGATCCACCTAGAATACCACATGGCATACAGTTTAGATAATGTGGATGCAGTTCATTGATCATTATATTTTACCACCATTATCGTCATTTTGTTTTCGCACAAGTCCCCTTGTTAGAGTACGTTGCAGATTGTGTGTTTCTATAATGCAGTTCTGTATCTGAAATGACTCAGTAAACTCAGCAGGGAAATCCAAGCTTTCAAATATGTCTGTGGTCTACATTAAATGGGGATTTATTTCTTGGGGGGGAGGGGGAGGGAATGCAGCAACAGCAAACTCAGGTTAGGGAAATTGTGGATCTGAGCCAGTCAGCGAGTCCTTAATTCATCCCATTTGTACAGAGACTTTTGTGATATGGCCATTAATGGCACGATCTCCTCTGAGCTTTGTCCACAGGATTTCAGAGCCTTCTTTGGTGCAGAGGATGGTTAGCGCCGAGGGGGTGCACTGGCAGCATAACGTTCAAGCTGGTTGTCCATGATAACCAAATAAAAGGAGAATTATTAATTAAATGCTTTGCTTTCAAAAGAGGATTTAATACGAAAGAGGCCAAGTGAACAGCTGCTTTGCGTTCACCTTGCAAAGGTACTGGCATTGAATGGTGGCAACAAAGATGCTGAATGCATTGATGAATGAACATCAGTGCTGTGTTCATGAGCTAGCCAATGTTCTCACTTGCACAATATCTCCAGTCCTGGCCAACACCACCAGTAGATGCATGAGAGGGGAGGGTAAAAGCAAAGCAAACACAGAGTGATTCAACTATCCTGCAGTTTACCCCTGCCCCCAATAAACCACAGAGCCTAGGACTTGCTGATCAGAAGGTCGGCAGTTCGGATCCCCGCGACGGGGTGAGCTCCCATTGCTCGGTCCCAGCTCCTGCCAACCTAAGAGTTTGACAGCACGTCAAAGTGCAAGTAGATAAATAGGTACTGGTCCAGCGGGAAGGTAAATGGCATTTCCGTGTGCTGCTCTGGTTCACCAGAAGTGGCTTAGTCATGCTGGCCACATGACCCAGAAGCTGTACGCCAGCTCCTTCAGCCAATAAAGCGAGATGAGCGCCACAACCCCAGAGTCGGCCACGACTGGACCTAATGGTCAGGGGTCCCTTTACTTTTACCAATAAACCTGGGGGTGTAATTCTCTCTCTCTCCCCCCCCCCCCAGATTAAAAATGAATGCACACCATGCTACACTCAACAAGATGTGTGCGGGTCTCATTGATCAGCATTCAGAACAATGTCTAGGCAAAGTTATGATGGTTGCTCCTTGCAGAGGTAGGACAACCCACTTAGTAGATCCTCCAAATGTCCTACCCTTCTTTTTGCCTGATTGCAGCTCAGATATGGGACCATGCTTTCCAGTCAATGGTGATGTTTGGGGGATTTCTCAGCAGCTGTCAGCTGTAGCTGTCAGCTGGTTCTCCTCAGGAAGATGCTATTACCCATCTACTGGGAGAGAGAAGGCGGGTTCAGTGTTTCACAAGGTATCTCAATTCTGGCAGGTGACTGATTGTTTAATTTTGTAGGGCATACGCCATCTATCACCAAGGAATGCTGGATAAATTTTGCGGTGTGGTTTTCTAGCCAAGTAACGTGTTCTAATGCATATGCTTAGATAGCATGTGCTTAAAAGAATGCATAAATTAGTGAAAATAACATACAAAGGTGCATTGTGTTAGGGGGAATTGCATTGCACTGTTAGTCTTTTATACCATGCATTTTTGAAAGTTTGTGTTACCATGTGGTGAATGCTATGTTGGTTTCATGTCCTTTTTCACAAGTCCGAACCTATGGCATCAATACACAGGCAATATTTTACAGCAGATAATGAATCAGCACATTGAGTGTTAGGCAGGCAGGCAACACTTGTGTTTTCTTTTTTAACCTTCTCATACTTATCCGTCCTCTCGGCTAGCAAGTGGAACAATTCTAATAATTACTGAGAAAGACTGGGTTTTATTTCTTTACAGAAGGAAATTGAACTGAATGCCATATTGCGTATCTGGGACACTGGTTTTCCATTAACTTTTATGTTATCTCTCCATTCCAGTTATCTCCTCAAGGACAAATGGAGGCAAGTCATTTTATTTTTATTTGTATGAACACTGACTATATGAGGAATTAAAGTACAGCAGCCTCTTCAAGTTGACAAAAAGCACTGTAAATACTTAGAAGTGGCTGTAGAAATAATATAGCAAACCTGCTTGAAAGAGGTGTGTGTGTGAGGCACAGAATATTTCTACAGATACAACTATTCACAGTGTTCATTTTTTCCTTGCCTCTTTCTCATTTTTCCTGCCTCTTTTGAACTGCAAGGAGTGTAAGGTAGGGATGAGGGAGAAATTTGATTCTGTTTTCATTCAGTGTGACCCTTCACATTTTCTGAAGCAATATGTGAACCCAAACACATCAGTCCTTTGAAATTTGAACTTCAATGAATTTTGCAAGGCAGCCCAGCCCTTCAGCCAAGTAATGTGTACAGAAATGCACACACTAGGGTAAAATGTGCATACAAATGCATATATCTGTGGGAAAAAATGCATTATATTAAGGAAGAGTGTATTCTGAATTGTAAAGCAAATGTGTTTATTAGGAGATATTCGTATGAAAAGTCTGGTGAATTTTCATGACTTAAAAAAAAGAACTGATGTGAAAATGTGGAGAATGCAAAACTTAAGAATGCAAGAATGAGAAACTGAAATGGACAGATTTGCCCATGTGAAGTATCCAAGGATGGTGTGTATGTTTCTTCCCATTAAAGTTTTATTCAGAACTTTTCCTGGCTGTCTGATTCCTGACTTGGAAAAGCCTCATAGGAGGAGCTATCTCATTATGTCTTCCCCTGAGTTTATATCAAATCACAGAATGCCAAGATGAGTGACTGACATTTGTTGGGTTGCTCCTGCCTCTCTGTCTTTTTTGGGGGGTGGGGTGGGGTGGGGGATTCTGTTGTTTTATGATGATATTCTGTTTTTTAGTTTGTTGTAACCTATCATGACCGAAGCAGAACCTCTCAGACATATGTAACTTGTGTCTCCATAAGTGGTTGGATGGAATCTTTTTGTATTCATCACTTTATGGGTACAAGGTTTTTACTATTTAATATGTAAAGCCCTTAGCAGCTTGAAACTAAAAAGGTCTTGAAAATGGTGGAATGGGGGCGGGGCATGCACTCCACTGACGTAGGTGGAATTGTTGTCAACTGTGTGCATGTTTGTGTGCATGCATATCTCTATCCACAGGGTGTTGGGCATGTGCTTGAGGCTGGATACCCCAGTTGAACCTTCCTTCATCAAATTCGAGGGAAGGTGTGGACACACCTGATAGTATTTTCATTCTCCATTGCTGTTGGATCTTGTGTCCCACTGTTTACATTGCTTTGTGATAAGAGTGTGGGAACGGAATTAAACACTGTACTTCCATCCTACGTGCTTTTGTTCTTTCTCTTTGTCATTGCTTTCGGACAGAGCAGACGTGTGAAGCTGCTGCTCACACTAGCCATGTTTGTTGTTTTGATTTGTAAATAAAGGAAGCTTTCATTATGCCAATGGTTCCACAGCCTCACTTCTTGCTGTTACTCTGCTGATGCATTAGTGTGCCCACAGCTCCACTGGAGGTGGTCGCAGGATACCTGTGTGCACTCCTGGACCAGGCCATGGCCGAGGGAATTGGCACGTTCAACACCCTTTGAAATGACATGGATTTCAAGTGGAGTGGAATTTAATTATGCCCACAAGAAGCAAAGGAGATTGATGGGTACTGGAATTTTTAAAAGCTTGAGGGCAGTCCTTTTTCCTTCAAAGCACAGTAGAGAACCTGTAAAAACCTCCAGGTGCTGTGGAACTTCAACTTCCATCAGCTCCACCTGGAACCGCCAATGGTCAGGGTTGATGGGTATTGTAGTCCACTGATATCTGGAGGGCCACAAGTTCCCTATCTATATCTTAAAGGATGTCTTTTCCTTCCTAGAAGAGAAAGGGGGGGATCGACAATTAGGGTTATTTACTTAATACATTCATATCCCATTCTCTCTCCCAAAGGAGACAAGGGCAGCAAAAACAGAAGCAACGGTGACGATAGCAGATCAATCAATAATATGTATGCATATACTGTATATATTAAGAATGATTTAAACATCTAAAAATATTTCAGTGAAGGTTGGTGGTGGTGGGGAAGTGTTGGAATATTTACCAAACTGGACCTATCTGCACAATGAGTCAAAACATAACTGTATAAATAAATGTATTTAAAAGAATGCCAATGCATTTTTTATAACATCTTTGGTCCCTGGAAGATCTCACTCAGCTTTCATTCTCATTCTCAACATATACTGGAAAGTAATAGTTAAACCTCAGGTGGTTCTGCTGTGAGACAAAGAGCCACAGGCAATAGATTCTGAATGCTATCAAAAGATGACAAGTTGACAGTTATTTAATTTATGATTACATTTTTTTAACCCTAGGGAGGGACCATTTATTTATTTATTGTTTTTGCCTCATATGCCAAAATATGTGGGTAGACCTACCTAGAGTTCGAAAAGAATCAACTGATCAAGTAAAGACATTGCAACAAGGAATGGAAGAGATCTTTGTTCAGCCTGTATGTTAAAGCAAACGGATGTTATTTACAAGTCGTGGACCTATGTGTGGATCAGAACATATTGATCAATTGGACTGTGCCCCCATCCAAATTTTTTGATGCAGTGTAAGTATTTTTTAATGTATAAATAAATGTGCCTTTCGTTTTAAATGCACACTGTGTGTGTCTTTTCATTTGAAACAAGGGGGGATTTATGACTTAATAATGTCTGTGGTGGGAGGGACGCGGGTCGCGATGTGGGTTAAACCACAGAGCCTAGGAAGGTCGTGGTTTGAATCCCCGCCACGGGGTGGGCTCGGTCACTGCTCCTGCCAACCTAGCAGTTTGAAAGCACATCAAAGTGCAAGTAGATAAATAGGTACCACTCCGGCGGGAAGGTAAACGGCATTTCCATGTGCTGCTCTGGTTCACCAGAAGCGGCTTAGTCCTGCGGGCCACATGACCTGGAAGCTGCCTCCCTCGGCCAATAAAGCAAGATGAGCGCCGCAACCCAAGAGTCGGCCACAACTGGACCTAATGGTCAGGGGTCCCTTTACCTTTTTAATGTCTGTGGTATCAATATGTGTGTCTAGGATTGCAGCCTTATTGTAACCACAGGATCTAGACCAACAAAGGACATCCTGTTTTCTAATCCTCAATAGAGGATTACATGCAGAAGGTGTCAGGTTCTGAAACGAGTAGACAATACTGAGCTCAATGGACCAAGGGTCCTCTGGCTCCCATCAGCTCCAACTCTCATCAGCTCTGACTAGCTTGATGATGGGCATTGTAGTCCAGCAGCATCCAGAGACCTGTAGCTGCACCCCAGTTTTAGAAGATCAGGATTGACTGCTTTATACTATGTCAGAGCTGCCATGTTGGGTAGTATTACTGCAAGATTTGGAGGAATACTTCAAGAAAGCAGGAGCTGTTATTTAATCATTACAGTACCTGTTGGGATCTCCGCCCGGCCAGGCTGATAAAGCTCATCTTCCTCCGGCTGAGGAAATCGCCTCCCAACAATAATTAATGACCTGAGCCTTTGATGAGGCCTCAGGCACATTCCCATCCAGCAGAGTTTCCAGCACAGGGAAGAGATGAGATAGTATGAGCTACATGCTAGGAGTTTTGTTTTATTTTATTAACTATGCAGACAAAAAACACATCCTCTCTCTATGAAAGCAGAGAGCAACTGAACAAAGGAAGAAAGGAACAGGCAACCACTAACTTCACATCCGTCTCCTGTCTCCCGTGAGACTTCCAACAGTCTGGAATCCCTGGAATGTAAACAGAGTCCTGTGACTCCAAGCACTGCACAGTGGCAAAAAAGAAACAAACAGTACCATATACTAGATTATGAACATCTTAAGCTGCTATTGTCTTGGCTCCTGCCCCAAACACACAGACAGAGGCTCTTAGTTGTAAGTAAGATTTTTATTCAGGTAAGTAATGGCACAGGCTCAACAGCAGAAATAGTGTTCAAGGGTTAGATTCAGGAACAGTTCAAGATGTTCAGAGCTGGATGGCAGCAACGAAGATGTCCCAACAAATTTCCTCATCCCTCCAGGCTAGCTTTTAAAGGTAAGGCATGGCATGCTCACTCGCAAGAGTCTCCCACCTTGCAGGAACATCAAGCTTGTAAGTGTGTGCTCTGTCAGGGCAGGTAGCCCTCCTCCCATCCACAAAGGGTGACACCTGGCTTTAGGCAAAAAGTCTCTGCTTTCTGCCAGTCTCTTGTTCAGTTACTGCTGCCACCTGTTCACCCTCCCCAGCCACTCATGAGGCTCTCTTTTCTGCAGGAGAGTCAGAGGGGAGCAGTTTCCTCTTCCAAAGTGACTGAAGTTGGGGTGGAAATGGGATACCTGCTCTCCTCCAATCTAGGTTTCCATCATTACCTCTGTTTCTTCAGCCTCCTCCTCTCCCATTCAGGCTTGCCAATCCGTGCCCAGTTCCAACACTGCTGCAGGGTTCGTGACAACTAATACAGTACCTTCTTTTCTTCCCTGACTCAAAGTAATAGGAGTGCTTTGTCCATGGTGCTGATTTTGTTCCACTGCTGGCACAATGCATTTTCTTTTGCTAATTCCACTCCAGATACCTTTACTTTGTCCAATACATTTTTTTTTTAAAAAAAGGATAATTTCTCTCTTAAATTATCTGTCCTGGTGGAGACCTTACTTACCATCGTGCCTTTTAATTTTAACTGAAAACACTTCTGCAGAAATGAAGACCCCAGAGAGTAAGAACTGTTCCTCCATTCATGCTTTGCTGAATGCTCACTTCACATTCCCATGCAAAGGTGTGCACTGCTTTTCCCATTCCAAAGATGTGCAAGAGGTTAGGCTCAGCAAGGTTATTTCCATCTTTCCTCATAGTTGCTCCAGATTCTTGATCCTTTTGGTTCCTAGATACTGCAGGGGATATAAGTAGGGACAGAGGAATTATTACCAAGGTCTAGTCTCTTGTACTATTTCCTATTATGTCAGCAGCACTCCAGATACTGTAGTACCACTTCGCTTTGCAGATGTGGGCCGCAGAAGGTGGAAGGGGCCTTGTAGACCATCTAGTCTAGGAATGGGGGAACCTATAGTCTTCCAGTTGTTGATGGACTATAATCATCCCTGGCCATTGGTCATGCTGGTTGGGGCAGAGGAAGTTGGTGACCAACAGTACCTAGAGGGCTACAGATTCTCCACCCTGATATAGTCCAACCCGTTTCTTGATCAATGCAAGAAATCCAGTGCTAGATGGCTGTCCTGAAGACCTCCGGTGGGAGAGCCCCATCCCTCAGGAATTTGGCTGCATTGTCAAACTGCAACTCTCACCATCCCTGACCTTTAATCTGCTAGCTGAGGCTGGAGGGAGTTATAGTCCAAAATGTCTGGAGGGCACCAGGTTGGGGAAGGTTGCTTCAGGCTTTCCAACACATAATTTAGCTGTCTTTGATCTGATGGCTGTATAGACTTTACAGTTTTCTAAGGCGGGTTTTCCCCCCTTGTTCTTTTGAGTGAATGTATTGCTGATTTTAGCTTGTCGATTGTTCTGTTTTTAAATGTTAAATAGTCCTGGTGGTTTTGCAAATGGAAAGACAGCATTAAAAAACCACAAGTGAGACTGGTGATTGCATACTTTAACTCTAGCTCTGTTTGGAAACAAAGGAATTTATGAATGGAAAAAAACCCAATCTAAATGAATCCACCAGGCAGACCAATGGCTGAATCATCTGCAGCATGTTCAAAGGTTCAGCTCTCAACTGTGATGTTATCTGTTAAAGGTTCAACCATTTTATTACAAACCAAACTATCCCATATATTCCATACCCCATTTCCTGTGCTTCTTGACAGGATACATCAAATCATGCTGAAGAAGATAGGAGTGCATAGCAGTCTCCCAAGTTGTTATTGCTGTCTCTAAGACAGGGATTGGGAACTTGTGGCCCTCCAGGCATTGTTGGACTGCAAGTACCATAATCCCTCAACATTTATATTGGCTGAGGATGATGGGAGTCCAAGCACATTAGGAGCACCACAGGTTCTGCAACCCTGGACTAACCCTTTTTCACCTCAGTAGTAGAAGAAAAAGAGTTTGGATTTGATATCCCACTTTATCACTACCCGAAGGAGTCTCAAAGCGGCTAACCATCTCGCTTCCCTTCCTCCCCCACAACAAACACTCTGTGAGGTGAGTGGGGCTGAGAGACTTCAGGGAAGTGTGACTAGCCCAAGGTCACCCAGCAGCTGCATGTGGAGGAGTGGAGACGTGAACCCGGTTCACCAGATTACGAGTCTACCACTCTTAACCACTATACCACAGTGGCCCAGCTCCATTATAAGTGGAATGGCCATGTGTTCTATTTCAGAGGACAGTCCGCTCTCTGAATTAGTCCTCTGTATGACAGGGTCTTCTCTTTGAAGAGCTGGCCTACTCCATGCTAGTTCCCTGTCCGTATCATGATTTCCCTTTATTATTGACTTCCAGGAGAAATTTAAAAGCATTCCTGCTCACCCAAGCATTTAATCACTGAAAGATACTGGCCAGGACAGCCTTAACATGAGCACTCCAAGGTGATGCGATTGCTCTAAAATGTTTTTAGATGCTTTCAAGTGTTTTCAGATGTGCCAGATGTTTATAGATTTGTAAGCTTGTTTTAAATGTTTTAAATATGTTTTTGATCTTATTGTTTAATGGCATTGTTTTAACTTGATGTCTGCTGGGCTCCTTTTGGAGGAAGGATCAGATAGAAACTTATTAAATAATAAACAAATAAACAAATGCTGCTTTAAAAAGAAGAAAAGATAACAAAGGAGACCCATGCAGCTCATATAAACCCAAGAAAAGCCTGTTGGATCAGGCCAATGGCCCAACTAGTCCAGCATTCTGCTCTCCCAATGGCCAACCAGATGCCTATGGGATACCCTCACATAGGACCTGAGTGCAAGAGCACTCTTGCCTCCTGTGGTTTTCAGCAACAGCTATTGAAAGGCATTGCTGCTTCTGATCATTGAAGCAGAGTATAGGCATCATGCCCAGTACCCATTGGGACTTGCTTCTCAATGGGGCTGACTACTGCATAGACATGTAAGCTAAAGGTAAAGGACCCCTGGATAGTTAAGTCCAATGAAAGGTGACTATGGGGTTGCGGCACTCATCTCACTTTCAGGCCAAGGGAGCCGGCGTTTGTCCACAGACAGCTTTCTGGGTCATGTGGCTAGCATGACTAAATCGCTTCTGGTGCAATGGGACACCGTGACGGAAACCAGAGTGCACGGAAACACCATTTACTTTCCCACCGCAGTGGTACCTATTTATCTACTTGCATCGGCATGCTTTTGAACTTCTAGGTTGGCAGGAGCTGGGACAGACCAATGGGAGCCGTCTCGTTGCGGGGATTCAAACCAATGACCTTTTGATCAGCAAGCCCAAGAGGCTTAGTGGTTTAGACCACAGCGCCAAGACATGTATGTGTCTTCTGCATAGTGGCCATGTCTCCCACATTACTGTCCTCTATTTGAAGGGCTGCTAATGTTCAATTTAGGAATAAAGAACCCTGAAAAATGAGAGTGGTGGAAGGGCTTGCTACTTTCCATCACCAGTGAACACACCTTCTGTTACTTCTCCATCATCAATTAGCGTCTGGAGAGCAGGCTGATCAGGCATCTAGGGTCAACTGGTCAGTCTCCCCTGCTGTAGTGAGATGACTATTTGCAAGAGAAATATAGTACGATATTTCTAAATTTGCATCTATACACATGTTAGCAGATGCAACTACAGTACGTGGGAATGGACACCCAAAATTTTAAGTCTAGTGTTCTCTGGGCAAAAGCTCTGTCTTTGGCATAATGGCCTATGAGAAAACACCAGTAGTCACAACTAAACACCAGTAGTCGCAACTAAATATTAAGTTGCTGGATGGATTTCCAGCACAGAGACTTAACAGCTATTTCCAGAGTTAAAGTAAAGGGATGCATTTCTTTGCTGGTGTTGCAGAGATGTCAGTCAACCACTCTTTTGCTCCTGAGCCCAAAGGTAATAGACTGGCTGAGAAATCTGGACACATTCATTGTACCAGAGGGACAGTGTGCTGCTGGAGTAATGCACATCAGATGAGATGTCACATTTCTCAAGGAGGCGCAGAGGCGTTAAGGCAAGCCAAATCTCTGTTGCTTATATTCCCTTTCACCAGTCAGGGGAGTCGGGATGGGAATAGAATGCATAAAGCTTTCAGAGGTCCACCTGCATGGCAGGAGCTACTGAGGAAAGGAAGAGAGGTCAAGGTTTTTTTTTAACATTTCCCTTCAGATATGGTTGTACCTGCTCACCTATTAATTTAAAGAAATCTGATTGGACAAGGTGATGGGTAGTGAATGCAAAACACCACCTTCCATTTTAGGAATAAGAAAGCCATGTTTTTCATTTCTTTTCAGAAGCAAACTCAACAGTGTTTTAAAATGGCCCTCATAAAGGCTTTAAGTGGAAGCCTGACATGCCACTACATAAAGCTGAATCTGAATCTTGGCAAGTCAGGGGCCTGGTGAACAGGTTATTCCCATGATTGTGAATTAGACAGTTTTCCTATTCCGAGTAAGTTGCATTTCCTGTTAAGGAGTGAGTACTTTGAGGCTGAGGGACACGGGTGGCGCTATGGGTTAAACCACAGAGCCTAGGACTTGCCAATCAGAAGGTCGGCAGTTTGAATCCCTGCGACGGGGTGAGCTCCCGTTGCTTGGTCCCAGCTCCTGCTAACCTAGCAGTTTGAAAGCACATCAAAGTGCAAGTAGATAAATAGGTATCGCTTCAGCGGGAAGGTAAACAGCATTTCCGCGCACTGCTCTGGTTCGCCAGAAGCAGCTTAGTCATGCCAGCCACATGACCCAGAAGCTGTACGCTGGCTCCCTCGGCCAATAAAGCGAGATGAGCGCCACAACCCCAGAGTCATCCACGACTGGACCTAATGGTCAGGGGTCCCTTTACCTTTTAGTCTGTGGCTGCTTATTGAACCATCATTGCCACTCAAGGCCCAAGTGCCTGCAGTAGCATTATACTGGCACACAAAATATGACTGTTTCTAGACAGGGGCAACCTGTCAACAAATATCTATGCTTCATTCAGTAGCCACAGGACTGGACTGTAGTCTTTCCAGCATACAACCATAAGTTGGCTTTTGAGGAAATCCCTTTAATGTGGCCTCAATATTTTATTATTTATTTTGTTATCTTTGATGTGTGCCTTAAATGCTTTCAGTGTAAGCTGCCATGACCATTTTCCCATGGGAAGGAAGTTTATGAATATATTAATAAACAAAAAATAAAACAAATAAAGCACAGAGTGGGCATTGCAAAAGTGATTAGACTTCAGAGCCTCCAGTTCCCAATTTAGACACACAAATCACAATCCAACATGGACTTCAGAGCACAAAGCCTACTCATTTATTTCAAGTCCCATTGAACTTTATGAGAATTGCAGAAGGGGACATTGTTTGGAGGGAAAGTTCCCATCGAAAGAAAACTCATCCATTTCAAGGTTCAGAACACACTAGGAAAGTTACAGCAAATGATGGGAAATTGAATGTGGGAAGGGTTGTCAAGGGAATCTGAAGGGGTGGGGAGGAGGGATCTAACAGCTGTGAGAAATTCTGGGGGGGAAACGGCAACAGTGTCAGCTGTGTAAACAAGAAAAGTACCTTTCAGTTCCCAATGCGTTTTAAAAGCCAGTCTTTCTCAAGGGAAATTTTGCTGAACAAATGGGTAAGGCAGTTGAATCTGTTCCTCTATTGGGTGTTCTCCTGTCACATATTATGAGATAAGGCTGTAGTCAGATGCATGTTTACCTGGGAGCAAGTGACCTTGATCTCAGTGGGACCTATTCCTGCGAGGGCATGCTTACAATTGTGCTGTTCTGCACTATAACCTCCCAAATAGACTTCAGAACTTGTCATGGCGGCTACTTATTCGTGAGGCAATTTTCCCCTTGAGAAAGACCACGGTTGAAAGTACATCAGGGATTGAAGATACCCTTGTTGTCTGCTGCTGCTGTAGCAGTGCTGTGTGGTATTTCTCCCCTCCTCTCCAAGCAATCGTATTAGCAATAGTAGTAAGAATCAAAACAATTTTATTGCTTCGGAAAGACAATGTATGACAACAGAGTAGGGATTTGCCCATTTTTGTTCTTTCTTAGTTTCTCATCTTTCCAATGTTAAGTTTGTGGAGTCTTCTTAAAGTCCTCATGAAAGTCCTCATGAGAATTCATTAGCTGTTTAGTGTTAATTTCTCTCTCCCCCCCCCCGCCACATTTGCAGGAAATGTTTGCCTAATACACACATTATACATTGTTAAAGCAATGCTTCCTAAGACAATGCATTTTTCAAAACGTTGTTTTGTGCATGCTTTCCCATACACATATGCATTTTTCTGAAATAATTTTTATTTGATTTTACATATATAAAATTATAACTGTACAACCATACACATCAACAGTTAAATGATTCCTCCGAATCTCTGGACTTCCCACCTTCCCCTTGATGGGTCCTTTTGAGAGCCAGTGTGGTGTAGTGGTTAAGAGCGGTAGACTCGTAATCTGGGGAACCGGGTTCGCTTCCCTGCACATGCAGCTGCTGGGTGACCTTGGGCCAGTCACACTTCTTTGAAGTCTCTCAGCCCCACTCACCTCACAGAGTGTTTGTTGTGGGGAGGAAGGGAAAGGAGAATGTTAGCCGCTTTGAGACTCCTTAGGGTAGTGATAAAGCGGGATATCAAATCCAAACTCTTCTTCTCTTCTTCTTCTTTTGTTAAACCTTTTCTGCTGCATCTTTTTCAATAGTTCATGTTTTATACAACTCCATTATCTCCATAGTTCTTGCTACGTTACAAGTTTTATTGCACTCCTGCTAGTGTTTTCATCTGCTTACAGTGGTCTCTAAGATATGCACATGCATTTTTGTGCACATTACTTGGTCAGAGAACTGCATCACTAAGCCCAAGGGAGCATGGATTTTAAAGGACGCCTGCGTATCACCTTTCACATTGTTTTGGAAAGTGCAAATTATGTAGGTTTGCCGTTAGTTGAGAAGTGAATATCTCCTCCAACTCTATATGGAACGCCTAGCATCAGGGCTTAGTTAGAGCAGAGGTCAACACAGGGACACAAGACGAGTCCAGCTGGGTCAGACCAGTGGCCGATGTGGTCCAGGATCCTGTTCTCACAGTGGCCATTGCAGGACTCGAGAGCAAGAGCACTCTCCCCACCACTGCCACTGTGGTTTCCGGCAACAGGTAATTCAGAAGAATTTCTGCATCCAAATGTGGAGGCACAGCTATTATGGCAAGTGGCTGTTGATAGTCTTGTCACCCATCTTCTTTAAAAACCATCCTAGTTGATGTCCATCACTGCCTTGTGTGTGTGTTTTTCATAGTTTCACTATGTACAGCATGTAGAAGTTCTTTCTTCAATCTGTCCTGAATCTTCCAACATTCAGCTTCATTTCAACATTCTGGTGTTCGACCCACACCTGAATTTAAGATTGAATTACTGGCCCAAAAATGGAAGCAAGAAGAGTTACTGATGACCGAAGAATGGAGGATGAAGTTAATGGACTATGCAGAATTAGATAAACTAACAGGAAGGATTCGAAATCAGCGAGACCAGAAATTCACGGAAGACTGGAATAAATTTACGGACTATTTGAAAAGTAATTGTGAAGAACAGATTACGTTTGTAGGGTTGCAAGAAGTTTTGTGAGGAGTATTATTAGAAGTATTGTAAAAATGGACAAGGGGAGGATGATTTGTTAAGAGATGTAAAGGCAATATAAAATTAAGAAATGCATAAGATGTGGTTAAAATGGTGGATCATCAGAGGTGCTGATGGAAGTCTAAAAAGATTGTATAAGTGGTAAGTTTTGTGGTACATTTTATAATTTATATGTTAAAATTAATAAAAAATATTATTTAAAAAGCAAAGCTTTGCAACCCCAACCATAAAAAAATGAATTTAAGATTGAAAAAATAAGAAATGGAGAGAAGCCGAAGGTGTTAGATGCTCCCACCCCTAGTTCCATCCTAACAACTTTATTCAAAAATAAGATCCCCTGAGCTCAAATGCAGCTTACTTTTCCTGGTTCAACATACCCTGGACTGCAGCAGAATTCCTGAGTAACTGAGCGTGTTGCTCACCCTTCTTCTTCCTCCTCTTCCTCCTCTTTCAATTACATGTTAATCAAACTTGCTCCCTGTTCGTCAAGCAAGCAGAGGACAGCCCATTACACATTCAGCATGTGTGCAGATGCTCAAGTTGACTGATGATTAATTTGTCGGGAGCATAAACGGAATGGTGACACACACAAGGCTTCCAGCAAATTGAATGATGTCAGGAGAGGTTGCCTCTCTTCTATGCTTCAAAGGCAAAGGGGTGGCTGCAGCGAGAGGCTGTCACTCAAAGGGGGGAGGGAGCCCCAAAGATGATCTCTGTACATTTCACTCTCCATCTCTAACCCCCAACTGTTTCATCATCCTTTCTTTCATCTGCACTGGCTTTCCTTTTATTTCGAAGCACAGTCTCAAAGTGCTGCTTGTTTCCTGTGCTCCATGCTCTGACAACCTGCGGATAGAATTATTGCAATGTGCTGTACATGGGTCTTCATCTGAAGCAGGCCCTCCCCCAATTCCCTCACCCTAGAGGTGCACCTAACATCCTCATTGTACAGCTTTTCATTGTAGGCTGAAAATGCATCTTTCCCCCCTGGTCTTTGACAGCTGAGATCTGTGTTTAGGATCTGCTTTTATTTTTGTTTACGTATTCAGTTTATTTGATTTTAAATTGCTTTGTGGTAACCCACACTGAGACCTTATGGTGAAGGGAATAAATCCTGTAAATAACCAAACAACCAAAGAAAAGGAGTTGCAAAGAGAGAAGTTGCCAATGTACCCAAAACCTATGAAAAAAGATTTGTCTAATTTTGGGTTGTAGTTTTGGCATTATACAAAAAATAGCTAGCTTTCTGAGAGATCTCCAAGGTATCAGTGCTCAGCAGACGTTGCTACTCTTTGCTTGTTGCTTCTTCTGTGATGTGTGCATGGCAAATGGGCCGTGCATATTACACTGCCCTGAGCATAAATCTGCACTGTCATTTCAATGACACAGTGCATTGTGGGCTTGCTGGCAAATCTCTCCCATGGCAAGTTGATGCCACACAATAGATACATTAGGCAATGAATTCCCAATCCAGGTGAGAAAAATGATGAGCTGCCTGACTTCAGTTATAAAGTAAGGCACATTGCCCAAGCCACAAGAGAATTTGATCAAAGAACTGGGTGGAGCCTGTTAAATATAATTGTTTAATGCACATTGAAATGGAAAATAACTCTGTAATATGTCTGTGTGTATATTGTAAAGCATGACATGGAAATTCCCATTGAAACTAAAGAAGTGCTGAAGTGGAGAGCCTAATATTTCTATTTCTGTGCCTCATTGACAAGGTGAATTGTGTTACAAGTCTGCGCATATGTAGACCTCCGTCTTGGTTGGAATGAGTCTTTGTTCTCAAGCTACTGGAAAGAATGGATGTGCTAATTCTCTCTGTAGGAAAACAGCCTCAGGCTGTTGGAAGAGAGACAGAACTTTGTTTTTTAGATCTGGATGGAAGATATTCATAATCTATGATAGTTTACCTATGTGAGATCAGCAAAGGATCTTATGCACGTATCCGAATGTTGCTTTATTGTTTAAAGTTGCTGTGGAGTAGCGTTCTGTAGTAAAGCTTTTGAACCATATTTTTGGAGCAAAGAAATTTTAATTTCAAAGAAGAGTCAGTTTTTAGGCATCAAAATTGCTTTCATATGCAGAATATTAACAATCTCCATAGAGCCTAAGGCAAGAATGGTGCAGCAACAGAGGTACAATCTGTGACCCTGTTGTGAAGGGTCCCTGGAGACCGCTGAATGGGGCAAGGAGGGAAGGAGCCCTGTTCAGGGAAGTTTTTAATATGTAATGCTGTACTGTTTTTAACACTGATTGGGAGCCGCCCAGAGTGGCTGGGGAAACTCAGCCAGATGGGCGGGGTATAAATAATAAATAATAATAATAATAATAATAATAATAAGGAGCAACAGTCTGCAGGGAGAAGTTGGGGGATGTTTGCAACTCCTGAGCTGATCCTCACATTTTGCAGACTGAGGTGGGAGAACCCTGGACTCAGTGCTATTTTTCCAGAAAATGAGGTACCGGAACTCCCCATGAACACCTCTTTTAATGGCAATGGCACCCACCTGACAGGTGCTGGAACTGAGTTCCAGTTAGTTCCGGCTGAAAAAAAGCCCTGCCTGGGCTGTACAGATTGCAGCGTGGACGAGGCAGAGTCTTAGTTTTAATGGGTCTTTCCTGTAAACATTCCATGCATGCAGTAAACTAGTACATCTGGCAGAGGCCTATTATGAACCATTCTTCCAAAACTGCTAGCTTACTACCTGAAGTGAGGTGGGGTTTTTTCCCCAAAGCATTGCACTAAAATAATGCCCTCTCCAAACAGCAGTCTGAAGTTCAGAGTTCCCCTGCCTCAGTCTGGCATCTGTTTTGTTCCCATTGTTGTAGAGGAAGTAATGCAATGAATTTTTTGGGTCCCTCACATATGAACATTCCCCGCATTCACTCTTTGGCCAGGCAACACATTATGGGTAGACACACAGGCAAGTGCTTATCCATGGCTCTCCCTCAAATGATGCTCAGTGCGCATGCATGTGGTATAGGTGACCAGATGTCACCATATTTGCATTTCTACAACCTAAGTGGCTGCTTTTTCATTCATCGGTTGTGGAAGTACTAATATGATGATGTCTGGTCACACATACAGTAATACCTCCACGAACGTCCACCTTGTCTAGCATCCATTCCAGCAAACGTCCGCGGCAAACCTGGAAGAACCGGAACGGGTTACTTCCGGGTTTGCCACACACGCATGCACAGATGCAGTGCTTTACCCTGTGTCCTTTTCGGCTAGTGGCCGGGGCTCCGGAACGGATCTTGGCCGCAAAAGAAGGTACAACTGTACTGCATGCACACACACTGAGCCTTATTTTGCTTGTGGAATGGAATAAAGTTGCACGACATCTGTTGTATGTTGCCCCTGTCTCCTTTGGGCATGGTGCGGCATCCAATTTTACCTGCAATATATGACCAACAAAGAATGAAGTGAATCCGTGTTAGCTATTTCTCTAAGCACCAACAACACTTGGAACAATATTTTCTCCCCCATTCTCTCTCTCGCTCTTTGGGTTTTATTATTTCCATTCATCTTGTAGAGTGTGGGATGAAAATGTGCCCTTGAGACGCTTAACATGCACAGAAGTTTAAGTACCACCTGCCAGCAGAGATGCAGAGCTTCCTGCTTAAGATTTTCATACAGCCCATTCTTAGCAAAGGGCTTAACAGCTGTTCCAGTACCTACTGAGGGCATCCTGTCGATCGTCACACTTTTATTGCTGCACTGCTAAAATCTGAAGGCAGGCAAAGTAAGAGCGGGTATTAAAAATTGTGGTGAGCAGCATGTGAAATATTAGCTGTCGCCCTCTTTAAAATTACTTTGCCCAAGGAGTGAATAAGGTTCCTCATAAAGGCAGCAAACCTTTGGAAAGATCTGTTTGGAAACAATACTTACGCGTGTGGAATTGGTGAAGCGTACATCTAAATAACCTCGCTGATAGAAGGCATGGTGGAGCACAGCTCCTTTCCTCGATTCTGCCATGTCTGAAGAGAGAGAAGCCAGAAAGAGTCATTGCAGCTACAATAGACAGCCACCGAACAGGAGAGGCAACAGCTTTGCTGGGGGGGGGGGGATTATTCCCTGCCAAATAAAGTGGGACAGGACACACCCCTCAGGAGCCCACTTCTTGTTGTTGTTCTAGTCCAAGATACTCTAGGATTTGGCGTGCTGCTATTCTCCCACTTCTGAAGCAGCAAAACCATGCCACTGAGTCAAGGAGATAAGACGCTCATGCAGGAGACAGACCTGGAGGGTCTCTCAAGACTGTAGTGCTGTCATGGAGGGGGTCATGACCTACCCAGAGATGTCTTCCACATCTCAAGTATTCCTTTCCCTTCCAGCCCTTGCTGTGTGCATCTTGCTTGACCCCAGTGAAGGGTTTTCTTTCTCAGCCAGAACTCTATGTTTGCTTCTGAACCTGGAGAGCTATGGAGACATGTAAACAGAATGCCGCTTTGTCTTATCAGAACAACGCAACTGTATATTCAATTATCTGTTCCATTCTGTAAAAGGTAAAGGGACCCCTGACCAGTAGGTCCAGTCATGGTCGACTCTGCGGTTGCGGCGCTAATCTCCCTTTATTGGCCGAGGGAGCCAGCGTACATCTTCCGGGTCATGTGGCCAGTATGACTAAGCCGCTTCTGGCGAACCAGAGCAGTGCACGAAAATGCCGTTTACCTTTCCACTGGAGTGGTACCTATTTATCTACTTGCACTTTGACGTGCTTTTGAACTGCTAGGTTGGCAGGAGCAGGGACCGAGCAACAGGAGCTCACCCCGTCGCAGGGATTCGAACCGCCGACCTTCTGATCAGCAAGTCCTAGGCTCTGTGGTTTAACCCACAGCGCCACCCGCGTCCCTTTCTGTTCCATTCTGTATTTCACCTGAAAGGGTTTAAGTATAGAGGGAAAATGTGGTAGACCAGAAATAAAGAAGGACATTTCTTAACAAGATCTGCAATAAAAATCCTAGGGTGTACTGCCTGGCTTTTGCAGACCTTAAAAGTCTCAGGAAATGTACTATTAATTAATCTTACATACTTGGAAAAGGAAGTTGAAGAGCGTTGGCAAAACAGCGAGCTTTTGTTATTGCTGTGTGTTACCTGGTAACAATATAACTATAAATGAACTCAACGTAGAAAGGGATCAGCTTGAGTACCTAGCTTCAGCCATCAGGTCAACAACAGATGACAAAATATACAAGAGCTATGCTTTATACAACTTTCTGGATGTATCATTAATGATTTGGTGTCTGCTTTTGAAGAAGTTCTGGTTAGTAAAGCTTTGAATAATATTTATGGGTCTGGACAATTTTTATTCTAAAAGGTTTCAATTTTTGTGTATCCAATGGCTTCAAGCCTCTGTGAGGCTAGGATGCTGGGCAAGATGAGCCTTTAGTCTTATTCAGCAGGTTCTTCTTACGTTCAGTTTATTCAAATGCTAGTTATCGCTCATTCAGTATTACCAGAGTCCTTGAAGATTGTTTGCCTTCCTTTTGACAGTTTCTGCTGTCAATATTTCTGAAAGGCACATCAAGGATTCTCCCCCCTTTTCATTCCCTCCCTTCTCCTGCACCTGAAGTCCAACTCAGATGTGAACTGTGCCCCTCCTTGTATAATAATTGTGGGCATGCAGTTTCTAACAGATGGAAGCTCAAGCTGGTTCTTTGCCCCAGGTGTCAAACCTTCTTCATCTCTTCCAGCAACTTCAATAAGCAATTGGACGTGCCAGATGTTGTTAAGCCTAAGTTCCGTTAGTAGCCTCTGGCCTGTAGATTTCCATGCTACAGGGAGTGGGGGTGGGGAGGCATGCAGGAAACAGCATAAACCTGGTCTAACTGGGTCACCCTCTTAGATCAGAAAAGCCTTCTGCAGACAGCCTTTTGCTGTTTTACCTTTGGCTTCCCTCCAGTTGATAACATAGCTGCAAATTGCAAAGCAGAGGGTGTCAGAAGTTAACAGCTCTCCTATCACAACTGAAATGTGGCCAGGCCAGGATTACAGCAGGCACAACTAAGCCAGGTTTTTAAAGTAAATAAAAATATATGCTACCGGCAAGCACTCCTGCAATAATTCAAAGAGACTTTCCCACTGCAAGATCTGGAGCACACAGACAATATTCACCAGAGTTCATTATTTCTTACTAGAGGAAGATTGTTCAGTTGGACACAGTCTGTGTGGAGGGAGGGCTGGCATATTATAGGGACGAACAAGCCCTTTTCAGAGGAATCACTCATAGAATCATGAACAAATGGACAGGGGAGTGGGGCTGTGCTGGCTAGCCACACCCTAGAGGCCAGCATTACCTCATGCCCCTTACGTTCAGATGAATGTGTGAAAGGAAATACAGCTGAACTCGTACTTCATGGAGTACTTTCCATCAGTCCAAATATCTCTACAGGCCTTTGGACTGGTTATATGTAAGTAAGTATGCAGGTAGGGTCTTCTGAGAGGTCTACAGAACATCATCACCATCATCATCATTATTTGCTGCTCATCTGATCTGACTGCGTTGCCCCAGCCACTCCGGGCTGCTCCCAACAAAATATAAAAAAAACGCATTGAAGCATCATCATCATCATCATTTATTATTTATACCCCGCCCATCTGGCTGGGCTTCCCCAGCCACTCTGGGCGGCTTCCAACAAAATATTAAAATACAATAGTGCGTCAAACATTAAAAGCTTCCCTAAACAGGGCTGCCTTCAGATGTCTTCTAAAAGTTTGGTAGTTATTTTTCTCTTTGACATCTGGTGGGAGGGCGTTCCACAGGGCGGGTGCCACTACCGAGAAAGCCCTATGCCTGGTTCACTGTAACTTGGCTTCTTGTAGTGAGGGAACTGCAAGAAGGCCCTTGGTGCTGGACTTCAGTGCCTGGACAGAATGATGGGCATCAAGCATTCAAGACTTCCTTCTACAGGGCTGCCTTCAGATGTCTTCTAAAGGTTGTATAGTTACTTATCTCCTTGGCATCTGATAGGAGGGCGTTCTGCAGGGAGGGCACCACTACTGAGAAGGCCCTCTGCCTGGTTCCCTGTAACCTTGCTTCTCACAGTGAGGGAACTGCCAGAAGGCCCTCGGAGCTGGCCTTGAGTGTAGAAAGCTCCTTTATACTGAGTCACAACATTGCTCCAGAGTGCTGTCCACGCTGACCAGCAGAAGCTGGTTTCAGGAAAGGATGCCAGAGATTGAATCTGTGACCTTCTGCATGCAAAGGAGATGCTCTATTGTGGCTCTGTATCAGAGTCCGCTGAGGTAGTGCCCCATTTAATGTACCAGCCTCAACTTTGTCTTCTGATTTGCTGATCGCATAGCATTGCATTTGCATTATTGCTTTATATAAATGCATGATTGTTCCATATTTACAGTTTCATGTTAAGAAAAGGTCCACATGGTAGAGTGTGCGTTTTGTTAGAGATTCTAACCATCGTTTCAGTTCCTTGAGTTCCACCAAGTGTGCAAAGACAATTTTTTTTAAAATGACATTATTCAGTGTTTTCTTCTCTGACATATATAGTTCCTCACAATGCAAAAGGAACTGTTCGAGCACTAGAGAGCTAAGGAGGGCTGGCTGAAGGTGGCATAAAGTGCATTGATAAAAGGATTGAGAAGTCCTTGCTCCATAGATTGCTAATATAGGCTGCTTTACACAATTCTAGAGTTTGGATTTGATATCCCGCTTTATCACTACCCGAAGGAGTCTCAAAGCGGCTAACATTCTCCTTTCCCTTCCTCCCCCACAACAAACACTCTGTGAGGTGAGTGAGGCTGAGAGACTTCAGAGAAGTGTGACTAGCCCAAGGTCACCCAGCAGATGCATGTGGAGAAGAGGGGACGCGAACCCAGTTCACCAGATTACAAGTCCACAGCTCTTAACCACTACACCACGCTGGCTCTCCATCTTCTAGGCCCTCCACTCTTCACTTCTAGGCCCTCCAACAAGAGAATTAATTGCTGATTGATTCATTCCCCACCAAGAAAATGTAATTCCACATTAAGAAAAGAAAAGAAAAAGAAAAGTGTATGTCATCAGTCAACTTGTCATTTGTGTTCTTTTAGGGGAAATGACTGGTTCTCAGAGAACAGGGGGGAGGGTTCTTGTGTCATACTGTGTTTCTCAAAAAATATCATAGTTAATTACCAAAAGCAGCTATGCCAATAAGACAGCAGAGAAATGGCAAAGGCCTCCATTAATTACCCGCTTTCCCTCCCTTACAAATTCTTTATTTCTATAAAGCAGGTCTCTGACAGTGTAATAGATATGACAAAAAGAACAGTTTGTGTTGTGAACTGTGGCTGTGCTGGTTCCAGAAAATACAAGCAAGCAAAGTAATTGTTTTTTATTGGACAGACATCCATGGCTGGAATAATATAGCAGCTTTCCTTTCACTCTCACAAGGCCATTCTTTCTGGTAGAAGTGGAAAATAGAAGAAATATAGCAGTGGATTCAGTTGGGGGGGGGAGCTCTGAATTTATGTAGTGATCAAATTCTGTTGACCTTGGGAACAGATGGGCTGTCTGAGGTAGATCGCCTCTTAGAGACGAATATTTTACATCTCTAAGGAGAGAGAAACACTGGAGTGTTCTCCAGTTTTCATATGCAGGAGGTACATAGGAATAGAGGAAACTGGTGTATACTGAGCCAGACCATTGGGTCATCTAGCTACACTGACCCATAGCAGCTCTGCATGGTTTCAGATTGGGGTTTCTTCCAGTCCTACTGGATATTGAATTGGGTGCTGGAATAAACAACAACTTTTAATCAATAACACAGTAGTGAGATGAAAAAGTCAATAGAGAGTTGATGTATATAAGGAACAAGACATTAAGTGAACTGCCTGAGATGTGAGTTTATTTTCCCTTTCACCTTTCCTGCTGCCGTAACTAGAAATGTATTAGGGTGTTAAGTAAAGATTCAGTTTAAATTTTATCATCATGGCTGCCTTCTTTGAGGTGAGATGAAGAACCTGTTCTGCAACACCTTGGCCTTCTGCTTTGCCATTATGCTGTGGTCCTCCCCAGAATGGCTAGGTATAAACTAGCCATTTTTGTGGATATAAATCTTTCCCATCCAGGGCTTTTTTGTCCTGAGGGAACTCGCTGGAACTCAGTTCTGGCACTTCTCAGGTGGGTTCTGGAACCTCTCAGGTGAGTTGCGGCATCACTCAGGTGGGCACCATTGCCATTCTACGAGAAAGAGGGAGGTGTTCCTGGTGAGTTCCCACACTCTTTTCCTAGAAAAATAGCACTGCCCATATCACACATAACATATCAAGCATCTTTACTTAGAAGTAAATATATATTTCATTCTTTACCATTCAGCTACCTTCCTTGGCTGCTACTAATCCAACTCTATTTCCTTCCTTTTCTAATCTAACATGCCCGGTTCCTTCAGCCGTTGCTCAAATTTAGCCAATTCATCATATCTGTGATCTTATCAGAGTCCTTTCCAGTGCTTTGCCAACGTCTGTTTGAACTCTGGTGCCCAGAATTGAGCATGGATGCCATCTTACCAGCATCAAGCAGAAATATAAGGGCACACCATCAGGTTGGATTACTCATGGGTGATAAATTAGAAAATTAAACTGTCACAAGAATAAAATGTATTGGGTAACACTCCCAGCCTCGCTGGCTAGAAATTATGTTTCTATTTTTGGCAGTTGCCCTTTAGATTCTGATCTTTATATTTATTATAGCAGGCTGCAGTAGAAAAGAATAGTAGTACTAGCAGCAGCGGTGGTGATTGTATAATTTAATAAGCTTCACTGTGGTTCCTGAAAGCAGTAAATTGGTGCTGGGAGCCTGAGTAAGGTAAACAGACAAGGCACCGTGAGCTATTCACTTTTAAAATTTACTTTTTTCAATGCTTTTATGTGTGTTGGTTTTTCTCAAAACACAACTCTTCTTTACTTAAAGGTCCCGGTTATCACAGGCTATTTGTTCTGGGTATTTATGCATGTCAGTGTTAAAAGGGGCAGTTCTACTGATTGGCGTAAAGGTCTACGCAATTGGCTTCTGAGTCAACATGAAAACACGCTGTTTGACCTTCTCCTGGGCAGTGAGGCCACTCCATTCTTATATTCCTTGAACATTATTAATAGAGAATGGGAAAAGGCATTTCACAGAGTTCTTTCACATTACAGCACATTAGCCCAGCTTCCCTTCTTCTTGACAGAAGAAAGAATAGCTTTCTTCAAACTTATACATATTTTCTTCATTAATATGGAAAGCCAGGCTCTGTCAAGAGACAGAATGAGCAATAGATTGAGAGGTACTATTTAAAGGTAAGAAAATGGACAATTATTTAGCCAATTTCCAGGCCCAGTTTACAGTTCTGCTTTTAAGCACCAAAGTCTGGGAGCAGGTTACCTGAACAACTGCAAAGCCTCCAAGTGACCCTATTTTCCAGGGACAGTCCTGGATTTGTAGAAGCCGTCCCAGTTTAAGATCTGATCCTGGAATGTCCTGCTTTCCCTTAGGACATCCCTATTTTCATCGGAGAAACGTTGGAGGGTATGGAGTTATGCAAACCCCCAAGCCAAGGAGATAAGTAACTATACAACCTTTAGAAGACAACTGAAGGCAGCCCTGTACAGGATTTTGCTTCTGCTGCTTCTACATAGCATTTGTTTCTATGGTTATTTTACATTTAGTTTTTAAGAAAAGTATTTAATTTATGCTGCCCAGATGATGCTATGTTATGGGGTGGTACATGAATGGTGAGGCAATTAAAATAAAACTTGCAACTCTACAATTCCATGATGCTAAATGTGTAGTGCATACGGGGACTTATTCATGTGTAATGTTCAGCAATCTTCACTTTTGCATTTAGTGTTAAATGTTTTATTGGGATGGGGATGTTTTATGATTGAGTTTATTGCAGTTTTTTGTTGTTGTTCTGTAAACTGCTTTGGTATTCTCCAAATGAAAAACAGTATACAACTGATATCAATCAATCAATCAGTCAGTCAGTCAGTCAAAAAGGAACAAGTAGGAATGTTACCAGTGTGCGTGTGAAGAGCACCTTTAAAATCTTTATGTGGATTATATTATTAGTGTGAAACATAACCCAAGGGAAGCCCTGCAAGCTTTAGAAGCTGAGTTTTCCAAATTTGAAATGATAGGCCTTTGAACCAACTTGGATAAATCTTTAATTATATACTATAACATAGCCCCAAGTGAACAATTGAAATTAGAAGAATTAGTTACTATTCCACATTGCTGCAAGGATTTTTAGATATTTAAGTTTTCGGATTCCACAAAATTTAAATAAATTCTATTCATTAAATTACACCCCATTGGTGAAGAAAATCAGAAGGAACCTGTACAGGCTTCAACTATCCATGTGTTAGGATGAATTGCAACAAAATACAGTGGTGATTCCCAAATTCTTACATTCGTTTCAAGTGCTCCCCATCTCACTTCATCCTAGTATCTTAAAAAATTGGCACAAAAAATAACAGGTAGCAAATGACAGGTGAAACAGTGACCCAAGCCAGAGCTAGAATTGACCTTCGTTGCTCAGTTTAAAGCCCCACCCTAAAAAGAAAGCCTTTGTCACCCTTCCTGTTCATGAGAACCAATGGCCAAGGGGAAGAGATGAATCCGGCTGTTGAAGAGTCACATGTGTGTCCTCCTCCTGCTGTGTCAAGCTCCCTTCCCCTCATTTCCCAGAACTAGAAGAGGTGTGAAAAGGGTACAGGAGAAGTTGGCTTCACACAGACGCCGTCTCCAATTGCTTGGGGAAAACCCTAGACAAGATGGGACTTTCAGTCTTGGCAACTGATTCATGGGGCCAGGCCTATCAGGGATGAGCTGCCGTGCTCATTAGGCCTGACCCTTAGTGCTTTCCCCCCAGGAGGTACTCAATGGAATGAGGTACCGGCACCTCTTTTTTGTTGTTGTTAAAAAGTGTGGCACTTACTGTAACAACTTCATGGTGAGTACCAGCACCTATTTTTCTAGGGAGGAAAGCACTGCTGACACTCCACCAAGTCTCTGCAGATCGTGTTCTTGCTAAGGAAGAGTTAAGTCCAACTTGCACAGTGTGATTTACTGCTGGCTCACTCCTGACAGCAGAGATGGATTAGAATCACTTCTGTCCCCTCCTCAACTACCTCCAAAGACAAGGAGGGTCTTAAAGCAACAGCAGCAGCTGGAGATGCTGTGCAGGAGAAGCCACTGCTTGCTTACACACTCCACGTGAGAAGACAGGGTTTCAATGGGCTGGAGGAGGTTTGTTGCTCTGTTGCTCCAGCTGTTGGGATGGAGTAGAGATCTGAAGGAGATGCCCAGCTAGCTATTTAGCAGGAGCTCTGTGTGTGATTCTTGCACCTTTGGAGCTGATGTAATTGAGACCTTTGCCGATAAAGAACTAAACTTCCAATCATGTGTCCTCCTTGCGGGGTCTGGGTGACAAGGTGACATGGCTCTCCAGGTACTTTGGATCAAAACTTCCATCAGCCCCAGCCAGCATGGTCAACGGTCAAGGAGCTGTAGTCCAGCAATGTATGCAAGGCCACAGGCTCGCCATCCCTGCTTTCCTGTTTAGGGCAGGGCTAGCCAATGTGGTATCCTCCAGATATTGTCCCCCCCCCCAATTTTTTTTATTAGTTTTCCAAAAAAAATTAAACAGACAGACAGACAGACAGACATCCTGTTTAAATCTTGGTAGCATTATTAAGTGACTTTTCCTCAAATCCCCTTGGTTGAATTTCATTATATATCATTTTAACAGTTTTCCAAAATCTATTTTCTCAAAAGATTAACTTGATCGCTTAACATCTTTCATTCATTCTATTTTAGCTTTAGACATCTTAAATCCTATCCTTACATATTTAGATCCTAAGCCTATCTAATTTTTGCAAGCTTTCCCAATTAAATTATCCTAACATATTTAGCTAAATAGTCTTTACATTTCTTCCATTCTTCCTGGTACTCCTCCTCCTTCTGGTCGCAGACTCTTCCAGTCAGGTCAGCCAGCTCCGAAAAAGCCATCATCTTCATCTGCCAATCTCCCGCTGTTGGTACTTCTTGTGTTTTCCAATTCTTCGCTAACAGAATTCTTGCTGCGGTTAACATCTTACCTCCAGATATTGTTGGAACACAACGTCCTTGAACAAAGCTGGAAGCTCCAAGATCTAGGCCAGCACCTCCTGACTCCACCTAACCTACTTTCTTATCCATCATCATGGCAGACATTTAGAGAGGAGCTAGCTGTAGCTCAGTGGTAGAGCATATGTTCCATTTGCTGGATCTCCAGTTTAAAAGGCTCAGGTGGCAGGAGATGGGAAGGATCTTTCTCTGCCTGAGACTTTGGATAGTTTATGCCATTCCGGAGTAGGCTATATGGAGCCAGACAAACCAATGGCCTGGTTGAGTATAAATCAACTACCTTTATGGAAATCACCTTGACATGGTGGTGTAGAAGATGATCAATAAATCATTAATAATGACAATGCTTGTTTTTTACATTGGCCATTTATCATTACCCATTTATCTCTGTAAATTATCACTCCATTCATTTGCACGAAGATGCCAGGAATGTCAGCTTGCAATACTTTCTTAGCATAAAATAACATTAATTAGGTTCTTTCCCTTTTCTCTGCCTGTAGTTCAAATACTTATCAACTGGAATTTAAATAATTATAGCTGCTTTGGAAGGTTTTTCAAGAACAGCTATCAAGTATTTAAAAGGAAGTACAAAAAGTTGGTTTTTCAATGGCTCATTGAAGCGCCATTGCAAATAAAAGTATTTTTAAAAAATATTTTGAGCTGATGGCGTAGAATTACAAAGGAAGACCTCAAGCTCTGATTACTAATTAAGTTCATATTTAGCACCAATAGAACCTGAAGGTTATGAGGAAGCTTGACAAAGCAAAGCGTACAGTGTTCAGTACATATTTTTCAGCATAATTATAGCTGTAATTTTGTATTATACTTATTAACTTGCCAATACTAAGCAGTGGAAAAACCCACCGCAAACACTCACAAAGTGCCAGTGGTGGAGTATATATCTATATTTCACTGTGTTAAAATGTTTAAAAGAGTTTTAAAATATTGAACTAGATTATTCATTGAACACTTCACACTGCGCGTTTGGAACACGAGTTGCTTCACTTTAGTCAGGTCATATGCAGAATGCTGTGAGTATTCTGTTGCCCTGGAGGGCAGAACAGCTTCTTTCTCCTCTTCTTCTATTAAATATTAGACTGTGTTCTCTTTTCAGCCTCTACAGGATAGAAATTTTGATGATGATGATGATGATGATGATGATGTTTTGATTTCTCACTTGCCCTTCTCCCCAAGGTCCCATGATGGGTCACAGTAATTTAAAAATACAGTGGTACCTCGGGTTACATACGCTTCAGCTTACATACGCTTCAGGTTACACACTCTGCTAACCCAGAAATAGTGCTTCAGGTTAAGAATTTGCTTCAGGATAAGAATAGAAATTGGGCTCCGGTGGCATGGCAGGAGCAGGCGACCCCATTAGGTAAAGTAATGCTTCAGGTTAAGAACAGTTTCAGGTTAAGAATGGACCTCCGGAATGAATTAAGTACTTAACCTGAGGTACCACTGTACCATACTAAAATCAGTTTAAAACAATTACAAACAAGAGAATAGGGTGGGTCTGTAGATGATAGATGATGATAGATAGATAGATAGATAGATAGATGATAGATAGATAGATAGATAGATAGATGATAGATGATAGATAGATAGATAGATAGATAGATAGATAGATAGATGATAGATAGATAGATAGATAGATAGATAGATAGATAGATAGATAGATGGATGATAGATGATGATAGATGATAGATAGATAGATAGATAGATAGATAGATAGATAGATAGATAGATAGATAGATAGATGATAGATGATAGATGATAGATAGATAATAGATAGATAGATGATAGATAGAGATAGATGATAGATAGATAGATAGATGATAGATAGATAGATAGATAGATAGATAGATAGATAGATAGATAGATGATAGATAGATAGATATAGATAGATAGATGATAGATAGATAGATAGATAGATAGATAGATAGATGATAGATAGATAGATAGATAGATAGATAGATAGATAGATAGATAGATAGATGATAGATAGATAGATAGATAGATAGATAGATATAGATAGATGATAGATAGATAGATAGATAGATAGATAGATAGATAGATAGATAGATGATAGATAGATAGATGATATAGATTAGTGCCAAAGACCAGAACAAAGCCATGTTTCTTCAGCATACAACGTAACCACATAGTGAAGGTGCACCTCCGTCAGGGAGGAATTCCACAACTTACCACAATGAACATCCTCTCTTGCTGAACTCCCCCAAGAATTCTGCCACCTCTGAATTTCTGAGGATGGTCAAATTACCAAGAGGACACACGTTGCTGATCTTAACACCTGAGAGGTTCTGTTGCAACCAAGAACTAGCACCAATGGGCAGAATTTGAGAGGAGAAAGAGGAAATTGTGAGGTGAAAGCTGTTCAACCATAGAATAGATTGCCTCAGGAGGTGGTGAGATCTTTGTTGGCAGCATTTAAGCAGAAACCGGGCAACCGTATTTTGGGGATGCCATAGTTGCATTATGCATTGCAGAGCCTGCACTGAGCCGGGGTTTGGCCTGGATAGCCTTTAAGGCCCTTCCACTTGTATTCCATTGATACGGTTCACCATAGTCTTAGCAAGAAAGATCTTTGGTAAATATTGCATTGCGGCATGGAATCAATGACTTGCAAAGCAAAAGTCAGAAATACAGTGGTACCTCAGGTTACGAACTTAATTCGTTCCAGAGGCCTGTTCTTAACCTGAAACTGTTCTTAACCTGAGGTACCACTTTAGCTAATGGGGCCTCCTGCTGCTGCTGTGTTGCCGCCGCACGATTTCTGTTCTTATCCTGAAGCAAAGTTCTTAACCTGAGGTACTATTTCTGGGTTAGCGGAGTCTGTAACCTGAAGCATATGTAACCTGAAGCGTCTGTAACCCAAGGTACCACTGTATGGAGAAAGGGTAGTTTGATATGATTGTTTAAACATTAAAATGCTTTAAAAGTAAATAAATACTTAAGATAATAATATTGCACAGCTTGAAGCAACTGGAAGAATAAAAACTGACTCTTTTCTGAATAAAAACATTGCCCAGACCCATAAATTTGATTGAAGCTTTACTCTCAGAACTTTCTTCAAAACAGAACAAAAGCATCAAATATACATATCCAAATCATTCCATACAGTATCTTGTGCATGTCCAGCACAGGCTCAGCATCTTATAAGAAATACAAGATATTTCCAAGCAGACCTAGAAGCAAAGGTCTCTCTCTTCCTACAGTGTCCAATAGCCTGGAGCTGTTTTTTCCTCACTTTGGGAGACCCATGCATACATCTTGAGAACAAAGACTAAAGGCAAATCCTTGTCCAAATTGAGATTGGCAACCAAATATCACTTGTTCCAAAGCAAACATTCAGTATTAGAGCAGAGAACATTCAACAGTTAACGTGCGGTTAAATCTCAGAATGCTGCCACAGAAAAAAACAACCCAGTTAGCAATACACATTCTCAGGCATTCTCCATTTCAGTGTCAATTAAACAATTAACATAATAATAATAATAATAATAATAATAATAATAATAATAATAATAATAATAATAATATATTATTTAGACCCCACCCATCTGGTTGGGTTTTGCCAGCCACTCTGGGCTGCTGCCAACAAAATATTAAAATACAATAGTGTGTCAAACATTAAAAGCTTCCCTAAACAGGGCTGCCTCCAGATGTCTTCTAAAAGTCTAGTAATTGTTCTTCTCTTGGACACCTGATGGGAGGGCGTTCCACAGGGTGGGTGCCACTACCGAGAAGGGCCTCTGCCTGGTTCCCTGTAACTTGGCTTCTCGCAGCGAGGGAGCCGCCAGAAGGCCCTCGGTGCTGGACCTCAGTGTCCAGGAGGAACCAGTAAGACAGCACTTTTGAAAAGTCAGGATTCCTGATCCCAGAGATTCAGTGGCGTAGCATGGGTTGTCAGCACCCAGGGCAAGGCAAGTAATTTGCGCCCCCTAACCCATGGATTTGCGCCCCCTAACCCGTGGATTTGCACCCCCTAACCCTAACCCCCAGATGTTGCGCCCTGTGCGGACAGCCCCCTGCACCCCCCCACGCTACGCCACTGCAGAGATTACACTGACAATGGCCTTTGAAAGGCTCAGAAACAAACAAACAAATAACCAACCAACCATGTGGCTGAGCTCTATTATGTTCACAATTCTCTGCACTAGCAGAGAGAGGATGCCTTAAAGGGCCACCTCTTTGCCATGAGGGCTCACCCCACCATAGCTCATCCTGCATCCCATTTTAACTACCTTAACTTAAGCAACTGCAAGCAGATTGTTAACTGTGATGAAGCCGCTCTCTGCATGACTGTTTGCCCCACATTGGCAGCAGAGGGCTTTATTTTCATTTGGCCCTCTCTTCCCCTGAAAAGAAGATGGGCTCATTTAAACGCGCAGTACTGAACTATACGACAACAGATTTCTCCTTAATGGCAAGCATTTATCACGTCTTACCTCATTAAAAGCTTTGTTTAACTAAAGAGGGGCATTTTAAAAAATCAGAAACGAGACTATATATGGCAAGTGCAAATAAAATAGGCAGCTGCAAGGGAGATACTTCATCTTTCCTTCTCTGCTAGAGAGTGTTCTTTGTGATTCATAGGCCTGCTTCTAGAATCTTCCTAGAGGGGATTTTTTCTTTAACTGCTCCAGGCAAAACCTAGATCAATCTGTTTTAGGTGTTGCTTTCATTGCTGATATTTGGCAGGCAGGCAACACCGCAAGGGCATCTGATTCTGATGGAGGAAGGAAGAGCTGGGCCCAATTTATGGCACAGCAGATGCTGGATGTGTGATTCAGTCTCAGCGAATGGTGACACTGCTAATGAGAGATCTTACCAGGAGCAAAATATATTGTTTGATTAATTGCATTCTGTCAATTTGCTGCCTGCATTTTTAAAAAAACCAAAAAACAGACACCAGGCAGAGAAACCACAACTTTGACATATTTTGTGATTTGGACATTTATTCCTTTTTCAAATGAGAGAAGGGCGAGGAAGATACGGATTTAGCATACTTCAGATGCTTCGAGAGTTGAGATGAAATTCCTTACCTTTTTCCAGAACATTTTTGGCACTCATTCAAAAAATGCTTGCTTGCTAACGAAATTTGCCTTCACGCTTCCTCTGCCCACAGTGACATCACCACACCGCCATATCTGATTGGTTGTATACATTGTGGACATTTACCCAGACACTTGGTGTGATCTCTGACTGATTGGGTAGAATCAACTGAGTGTCTAATCCAGCTGGAAGGAGAAGGAAATGGTTGTCCTGAAGAAGATTGTGCAGATATCCATAATGATTCCAACTAAATTCTGCTCCTCGTCTGTGGAATGCTTTCCTCAGCAAGGTCCACTTGGCAGCTTCATTGACATTTTTGGCGCCAGGTAAAGACTTCCCTTTTACCTGGGACCTTTGGATAGATTGAGATGATAGTATCTTGCTACTGGTGTGCTGCCAAAGCTTTCTGTGGCTGTCACGGGGTTTGTTTAGATGCCATAATATATTTAAATTAATGTTTTGAAAGGTGTTGTAAGTAGCCTGGAAAGCTTCAGGTAACAAGCAACTGACAAGTCTAACTAATATTACTCAGAGGAGACTTGCTGGAATTGGTTGAGCTAAGTTCCCCATGTCCATTAAGTTCAAAGGATCTACTCTGATCAGAATTACCATTGGATACAATGGATATAAATAATAATGGATATTTTTAGGCACTTTTAGACTGCCTTTCATTACTGTACATAGAATCCCAGAACAAAAAAAATTCCTTCCAGTAGCACCTTAAAGACCAACTAAGTTAGTTCTTGGTATGAGCTTTTGTGTGCATGCACACTTCTTCAGATACACTGAAACAGAAGTCACCAGACCCTTCTATATAGTGAGAAGGTGGGGAGGGGTATTACTCAGAAGGGTGGTAGGAATGGGTGATTGGCAGATAGCTGTGATGAGCCTGTTGACGACTCTTAACGACTGCAATAGGTCTTACAGGAAAAAGCAAGGGCTGAGAAGGTGAAATTGGCTTTGTCATGTATAATGAGATAAGGTTCCAATGTCTTTGTTCAGACCAGGTCTCTCCATGGTTTTAAGTTTGGTAATAAGTTGCAATTCAGCAGCTTCTCTTTCCAGTCTATTTCTGAAATTCCTTTGTAGTAAAACAGCTACTTTGAGATCTTGTATAGAATGTCCTGGGAGATTGAAGTGTTCTCCTACTGGAAGGATTTTGTTTTGTTTTGACTATGGCAGACCAACACAGCTACCTATCTGTAACTGGAACTATAGAATCCCAGGGCAGTGTAGAGAATATACAAAAAAAACCCCAAATCACATCAATCGCCTATAGAGTTTCACACCACCAACTTGACAGCCTGGTTTACCCAGTTCCTTCTCCCTTCTGCTGAATAATAATAATAAAAAAATTGATCCAATAAAACTGCATTTTAAAAAACATTTCAGATACGTTGTCACTCATCATATTGACTCATAAAATGCAGTCAACTGCCATCATCTGAAGTGGGAACATGATGCTATCTAAAGAAGAAGAAAAGCCAAGAGAGAGTAATGAAAAGCACTGCAGGAATTTTGAGATTGTATACCAAAAATAAATTGAGATAGCCAGGTATCCAATTCATAATTCAAATGCACAGTACAGACTATTTCATAGCATGGATATTGTGTAAATATATATATATATCAGCTGCTGACAAACCTAGTTCATATCATAGATCAACACCGTCCCTTTCCCCAGTGCAACGCACTCTGCTTCCTACCTCCACGCTTGTAAATGCAAGTGTTATATATTCTTGCTGCTTTATCTAGCGTTATGAGGAAAAGGATTTTGATCGAATGGCAGGGGATAGTCTGCAAAGCAGCAATTCATTCCACTGTCAGTCATAATTTGCCTCTGTTGAATACTCATTCGTGCTTTCAGTAAGGTATATATATATATATATATATATATATATATATATATATATATATGCTTTCGTAGATTTTCACGGGTACAGGAATGCAGGTTTTGGTGTCCTCGGGTGTCTTCCCGTGTAAAAGTTGGGGTGTCTAGGCGACGTATATATATATATATATATGCAGGTTTTGGTGTCCTCGGGTGTCTTCCCGTGTAAAAGTTGGGGTGTCTAGGCGACGTTTCGACGAGGTCTCACTCGTCATCTTCAGGCTGGTGCTTTCGGCTTCTTGTTACTGGAACAGAGCAGGATCTCAGTGTTTGAGTTCCTATAAATACTGTTGAGGGGGTGTGGTGTATAGCCTCCAATGTTCTGGGCAGAGAGGAAGTTCCCAGGCTAGTGTGCCTTTTCTTCTTTTGTTCCTCAATTACTTGAGGGATATCTTGAGTGATTTCTTGAGTGATATCCTGAGTACCACTTAGGTGGGTCATTAGGTGTGGATTAGTTGCTAAAGTCTTTGTGTCTTGACCTCTTGAACTTTGTGAAGAGTTTTTCTGAGAAGATGGCTGTACTGCACTTAGTTGTGCTCTGGCTTGGCTTCGTGTATAGGGGCGAGCTGTGGTTTTGTGGCCTGTGTCAGCCAGATCTGTGTAGGGATTGCAGGGGGGTGCAGCATCCGGAGGTGCCACCATGGTTTGGCTACTGGATGGTGTCTGTAATTTATCTGTGGAGAGGGTCTGGGTTTGGGTCTGGTGTGGTTGATTGGTGATAGCGTTCTGTGTGCCTCTGGATCTGGTGTCAGTTTTTGTGGGGAGGGCTAATTTCCAGATGTCTGGCAAGCGGGATGTGTCGTCACGCTTGTTCATGTTGTGAGGGTGTTTCTCTATCTCGATGGCTTCCATGATTATTCTCTTGTGGTGAATAATCATGGAAGCCATCGAGATAGAGAAACACCCTCACAACATGAACAAGCGTGACGACACATCCCGCTTGCCAGACATCTGGAAATTAGCCCTCCCCACAAAAACTGACACCAGATCCAGAGGCACACAGAACGCTATCACCAATCAACCACACCAGACCCAAACCCAGACCCTCTCCACAGATAAATTACAGACACCATCCAGTAGCCAAACCATGGTGGCACCTCCGGATGCTGCACCCCCCTGCAATCCCTACACAGATCTGGCTGACACAGGCCACAAAACCACAGCTCGCCCCTATACACGAAGCCAAGCCAGAGCACAACTAAGTGCAGTACAGCCATCTTCTCAGAAAAACTCTTCACAAAGTTCAAGAGGTCAAGACACAAAGACTTTAGCAACTAATCCACACCTAATGACCCACCTAAGTGGTACTCAGGATATCACTCAAGAAATCACTCAAGATATCCCTCAAGTAATTAAGGAACAAAAGAAGAAAAGGCACACTAGCCTGGGAACTTCCTCTCTGCCCAGAACATTGGAGGCTATACACCACACCCCCTCAACAGTATTTATAGGAACTCAAACACTGAGATCCTGCTCTGTTCCAGTAACAAGAAGCCGAAAGCACCAGCCTGAAGATGACGAGTGAGACCTCGTCGAAACGTCGCCTAGACACCCCAACTTTTACACGGGAAGACACCCGAGGACACCAAAACCTGCATTCCTGTACCCGTGAAAATCTACGAAAGCATATATATATATATATATATATATATATATATATATATATATATATAAAGGTAAAGGGACCCCTGACCATTAGGTCCAGTCATGGCCGACTCTGGGGTTGTGGTGCTCATCTCGCTTTATTGGCCGAGGGAGCCGGTGTACAGCTTCCAGGTCATGTGGCCAGCATGACTAAGCCGCTTCTGGCGAACCAGAGCAACACACGGAAATGCCGTTTACCTTCCCGCCGGAGCGGTACCTATTTATCTACTTGCACTTTGATGTGCTTTCGAACTGCTAAGTTGGCAGGAGCAGGGACCGAGCAACGGGAGCTCACCCCATCGCGGGGATCCGAACCCCCGACCTTCTGATCTGCACGTCCTAGGCTCTGTGGTTTAACCCACAGCGCCACCCGCGTCCTTGTATATATTCACTTAAATTTCACTCTTTGGCTTTTCAAACCTGATCTCAGAGGTTTAATGACATCCTATACAGATGGATGAAGACTTGTGGGTCCAGTCACCATTTAAAACCAGTATACCTGAAGGAGCGTCTCCACCCCCATCGTCCAACCCAGACACTGAGGTCCAGCTCTGAGGGCTTTCTGGTGGTTTCCTCACTCCGAGAAGTGAAGTTACAGGGAACCAGGCAGAGGGCCTTCTTGGTAGTGGCACTTGCCCTGTGGAACGCCCTCCCACCAGATGTCAAGGAAACTATCTGACTTTTAGAAGACATCTGAAGGCAGCCCCTGTTTAGGGAAGTTTTTGATGTTTGATGTTTATCAAGACGTGAGCACAACAGCACTCTCCCCAGTTGTGATTCTGGGCAACTGGTCACAACTATTGTGGCTAGCAGCCACGGGCAGCGTTATCCTCCATGAATTTGTCCAAACTGGTTATTATATAAAAATAATGATAAAAGGTGAGAGAAGCAGCAGAAAGAACCAGGTTCTAGTACACCAAAACTGTGGTTCCGAAAGCACTCCTTGGTTTCAGTTCTATGCATTGTCAAGATCTACTGTACAAAAGTAACAAAATTTATTGCTCCAGAAATAGCCATTCACTTCTTGGGGACGTGGCCTCTTCTTCTCCTCCCTTTAGTGGTTGTAAACTATAAGGTACCGTGTGGCTCCCATGTCACACCCCTTTTCCTTTATTTCAATGTCTTCAAAATAGGGTACAAGATTTAAAGTTCTCCAGAACTCTTCGTTGGGCTAGATGATAAACAATACAATACAATACAAAGGGGAGGGAAAATGTTGAGAAACATGAAAATCCTCATGAAAATCCTTCAGTGCTATAGTGCAACTTTCTCCCAATATACACATTTAATATCTAATTTTGACTAATATTCAGATTTTGCAAGCAATTTCCCCAATATAATGTAGTTGTTATGTTAAGTTCACTAATTTTATGCACTTTCCCCCATAATATATACATTTTGTATGCACTGTTTGGCTGAAGAGCTGGAACACAAAATTTGGAGAAGTCTGAATATCAGGAGGTAGCTGGAATTGGTTCAAAAAGTGTGAAGCAGTTTCTCATTAAGATGCAAAGAAAATAGAGTTTCTTCCCAATGTGGAGCTGATTTTATTGTATTTTATTGTAAGCCACTGTGATGGAATCTACACACATATAAAAAAACCGCTGTGAAAATGCTTTTTTAAAAAACGTTTTGAAAAAGACATTGAATTTGGCACAGCTCACTGTCACCAACTAGTATCACATTTGTATATTGCACTTTACAAGACATTTAAAATGTTTTATTTGCAGCTGTATAGCTGAGTCCCAAGTGTTTCATTTTGAAACAAAAAAGGGCGTATATATATTTAAAATAAGTAAATATAAGATGTTAACGGATCGTCTTTTGTAATAAAGTCGTACCTTGGTTTTCGAACAGCTTAGTTCTTGAATGTTTTGGCTCCCAAATGCTGCATACTCAGAAGTAATTGTTCCGGTTTGTGAACTATTTTTGGAAGCTGAACATCCGACGTGGCTTCCACGGCTTCCAATTGGCTGCAGGAGCCTCCTGCAGCCAATCAGAAGCCGCGCTTTGGTTTCCAAACATTTTGGAAGTTGAACAGACTCCCAAGGTACCACTGTTAATACTACAGTATATTTATTTAATTAAAGCATTTGCACACCACCTTCCATGCACCATCCCATGGTAGAACAGAAATTAACAATAACAACTGAAATGCTGTAAAATGATTGAAACATCTACAAAACAGTAAAAACGCAGCAGGACAATAAAATATCTCTACAGAATGGTGTGTGTTCACCCTTGCTGGATCAACCTTAAAAAACCAAAAAAGCAACACCTTGCATTGTGCACAGTTACATTTGGCAGTCACATTATCTAAATTCTTAAGGAACGCATTTGTGGTTTGCAATCTCTAAGAAGCTTGTTTACTGCCTTAATGTCGCTTGAATGAGGGAGTGGTGACCTCAAAGACTGAAGTAAAAACATCAGGTCATTCTGTACTCTTGCAAAAAAGAGTAAGGGCATAAGTATGTTAGCTTTGGAAAGGGATCACAGAAGAGCGATTACACCGTCATTGACAGGTATAATAATAATAATAATAATAATAATAATAATAATAATAATAATAATAATAATATTTTATTTATATCCCGCCCTCCCCAGCCGAAGCCGGGCTCAGGGCGGCTAACAACAATAAAACAGTACAACAGTACAACAGAACACAATACTCTAAAATCATTCATTATAAAATTAATTCAAATCAAACCAATGGCAACCATTGGGCCAGAGCTCCGCGAAGATTGCTGAAGGAGGGAGTCAGGCTGTGCCCTGGCCAAAGGCCTGGTGGAACAACTCTGTCTTGCAGGCCCTGCGGAAAGATGTCAAGTCCCACAGGGCCCTAGTCTCTCGTGACAGAGTGTTCCACCAGATTGGAGCCACAGCCAAAAAAGCCCTGGCTCTAGTTGAGGCCAGCCTAACCTCTCTGTGGCCTGGGACCTTCAAGATGTTTTTATTTGAAGACCGTAAGTTTCTCTGTGGGACATACCAGGAGAGGCGGTCCCGTAGGTACGAGGGTCCTAGGCTGTATAGGGCTTTAAAGGTTAAAACCAGTACCTTAAACCTGATCCTGTACTCCACCAGGAGCCAGTGCAGCTGGTATAACACCGGGTGAATGTGATTTCACAGCGAGGACCCCGTAAGGAGTCTCGCTGCAGCATTCTGCACCCACTGGAGTTTCTGGGTCAGTCTCAAGGGCAGCCCCACGTAGAGCGAGTTACAATAATCCAGTCTGGAGGTGACCGTCGCGTGGATCACAGTGGCTAGGTCAGCGCAAGAGAGGTAAGGAGCCAACTGCTTAGCTTGGTGGAGATGGAAAAATGCCGCCTTTGTTATAGCTGCAATCTGCGCCTCCATGGAAAGGGAGGTGTTGAAGATTACACCATTTAAGGTAACGTATTTCAATAAAAGGGATGCGGGTGGCGCTGTGGGTAAAACCTCAGCGCCTAGGACTTGCCGATCGCATGGTCAGCGGTTTGAATCCCCACGGCGGGGTGCGTTCCCGTCGTGCGGTCCCAGCGCCTGCCAACCTAGCAGTTCGAAAACACCCCCAGGTGCAAGTAGATAAATAGGGACCGCTTACCAGCGGGAAGGTAAACGGCGTTCCGTGTGCTGCACTGGCTCGCCAGATGCAGCTTGTCACGCTGGCCACGTGACCCGGAAGTGTCTGCGGACAGCGCTGGCTCCCGGCATATAGAGTGAGATGAGCGCACAACCCTAGAGTCTGGCAAGACTGGCCCATACGGGCAGGGGTACCTTTACCTTTACTATTTCAATAAAACATGCATTATTATTATTATTATTATTAATAGTAACAATAATAATAATAATAATAATTTTTATGGCAACAGCACATAGACTTGTAGTCTCCCATAGCTGATCTATGCCATCAAGAAGGTAGAAGGAACCTGGAAACTTAGGAGTGTTGCAGCATTATTATTTTTTAATAAATAAGAATAATACTTTATTACCCACCCTTCACCATAAGTAAGTAAATAAGCTTTATTGTAGTAGCCAAAGGCCATGACAAATCCATACAAGCACTGTCAGGAAAAGAAATATCTATTTAACTATATATAAAAAGCAGAGCCGCTGCCCAAGCCATCAAAATCATAAAAATGCAGATGCATGTGTAAATTGTGGGACTCCACACGACATACAATGTTTTCCTATTTAGACCTCTGAATCTCCCTTACAATTTACTGTAATTTCGTCCAGGTTCTTCTTCCTAATCTTTCTGGCCATAAGGTCTCCGGGCAAATTACAATGATTTAAAAACACACTATCAAGAGCAGTTAATGTGGGGGTGTTGAGGGAGGCAGGAGAGGATATATTATTTTATTATATCCTTCCTAACTTGCGTCAGATAGTTCTATAACTTAGCAGAGTTGTTAAATTACACAGTGGTTAGCTAGTTGCAGGCTCATCCGAGCCTCACTATTCAGGATTCCTGGTTTCCCTTTTTATATCCCCCCCTAAAAGAATAGACACGACCATCTGCTTAAAGTTAACATAAAACTAGTTTACTTACAATCATCCAGTTCACAATAAGATCCCTGAAGGCAGACTTAATTTACAGAATTCAATAAACACATGGTAAACTATTCATTGTATCAAATTTCAACAGAAGTAACTCATAAAGTTCAACAAATGAACAAAGCAGAAGACCCAGTGGATCAGATCATTCTCTAGTCAGTTCGTGCATAAGGTCCAGCTGTGTAATGGTGTCTATTCCACCTTTCTCTTCATAAAGTCCAAACAATCCACATAAAAGGTTGCCCATGAGTTACTTCTGTTGACATTTGATACAATGAATAGTATACCTTATTTATCTCATGTGTATATTGAGAATGCGTTACGTGACCATAGGTTTACTTGTTGTTTTGTTAATTTACAGAACAACATATAACTATGTGAATTAACCCATAAGGGAAATAGTCTCAAGTGACTGAGAATCAGCAGTCACTTTTCCTAAATCTTGGGAAAACGAAAAGGAGAAGAAGAGCAGGAAATGGAGACTGTTTGCTCCTCTGTCCAAGAACAGGCCACATTCACATTAAGTCACATGCAAAGGAAGTCTGTCCCAGCTCAGGAGGAACTAGCAAGTGATACAAAGCGTTCCCCAGCATGTGTATTGTAGGAATGTTGTATTTGACTGCAATACGTTTTTACACCCCACAGTTAAAACAGATTACAATCAAGAGAATAGGCTGGGCCCTACATATATTTATGTAGCTCAGGTGGCAAAAGGCCAAGGAAAAGAGGTGCATCTGGGATGTAGAAGAGAAGGAAATGCTCTGGGTTTGGTATACACCTTGGCTCTTTTGCAGAAGCTGCTGGACGTGGATCCGTGTTTATCACCAGCCCTTTTCTGACAGAAGCAGTTATGGTCCCTCTTCTGGAGCAACTGAAGGAATATAATAAGGAGGGCTGCGAAAACAAAGCAGGCTGCACCCTCAGTAACCTGTTTGCTCAAGCAGAAGCAAATTGAGGTAGAGCGTTTGGTTCTTGCCGGCTTTTGTGTATCCTCAGGCTTTGGGCAGGAAACCTGTTAAACAGCAAAGAGCTCTATACTCGCCTTCGCCAACACATTGCCCTCAGGTGTTTTTTTACTACAGCTCCCAATGGCTGATGGGAGTGGTAGTCCAAAACCCTGAGGGCACCAGATTGCCTCATACAGCACCAGTTCTTCTTCAATTCTTTGAAAAAGAGCAGCAGGAAACATTCAGGCTGATTCAGAACATCTCCAAGTCGTATCTTTATTTGTCATCTGTGGAGAATTTTGGCATGAGTAAGATTTTTATGTAACTGATCTCATTTGCAACTCAGTCTCCACCTCCACCCCCCTAATGCTCTCTGGTCCTCTCAACCACCCCATGAGATAAGACCTACCCGAGATCTAGTAACTTGCACAAAGTGTTATTATACTGTTGCACGTCACCCCAATCTTAAAGTGGTGTGATATTCCAGGGGTTCCAGGCACTTACCCAGGGTTCGTGTTTCCTTTGGAATGAGGCACAGGGGAGACTATGGTGTCTTTATGCTATATGGTTTATTTACACACATATACAGCTTGAGCGGTTCACAACATGAACACCCCAAGAGGGCCTGCTTCTTTCATAGCCACAGCCTTGGATTCAAACAGAAATCAAACATTCCTCTGCCTCCCTTGTTTCCTAGCTTTCTGCTTTACTTCTAGCTCATATCACTCTCTATTCTCTATTCTCAACCCTGGTTTTGTCTTAATTCTAACTAACCATTTGCCGTCTTTCACAGCACCCCTTCTTTGTTCCCTTAATGGCCCATCACCCAGGCCATCACCTCAACAAGAAGCTAGCCTGGCTTATATTTTAACACAGGGGTCAGCAACCCTTTTCATCTGTGGGCCGGTCCACCGTCCTTCAGACCATGTGGTGGGCCAGACTATATTTTGGAAAAAAATATGAGCAAATTCCTATGCCCCACAAATAAACCAGAGGTGCATTTTAAATAAAAGGACACATTCTACTCATGTAAAAACACGTTGATTCCCAGACTGTCCGTAGGGCTAGATTGAGAAGGCGATTGGGCCGCATCCAGGCCCGGGGCCTTAGGTTGCCTACCCGTTTTAACAATTGGTGGATCCAGGAGTTAGAAGGGTTTTGGCATACAGCCTACTCTCTCCTCCAAACTCATAACAATACTTACTTACTTCACCAAAGCTTTATTAGGCATTATAAATGTTGTTGTTGTTTAGTCGTTTAGTCATCTCCACCATAAAACATCATAAAGCACCCATATATAAAAATTTAAAATATATGCAGAAAAACCCAGCCATGTAAAACATATACAGTGGACCCTTCAGATACGGACCTAATTAGTTCCAAGGATCTGTACGTACACCAAAAAGTCTGCATCTAGAACTGCCACTTCTGTGCAAAAAACTCAGCCACCCTTGCAGTTACTTCCAGGTTAATGTCAGAGAGATAGAATCTGATATTTTCAGTGGGTTGTGATGTTAGACTACCCAAAAAGGGGGAAGTACATGTTAGTGTAGCTGGTTGTACAATGGACAGTAGACAATGTCCAGCACATTCAAAGAACATCCACAATGTCTGTCATTTCTGGGGATGTTTAAATATTTGCCCTTGACAAGAGCTGAAGGGGAAATGTTCAGTCAGGCTATCATAAAGCATTATTAATTTTGAGATATTAGTGACCCTGTTATCTGTTGTATTTAAACCATAGAACTTGGGGGAGCTAATTTTATTTACAGCTGATTCAATGTTTTGTTTTTCAATGGCCCTTAATCTGGTTTGAATATTGTGATAAATATATTGCTCACTTGAATTAAACAAGTGTTCCAAGTCAATACCAATAGATATGATTTTGCTGTGTAAGTGTTGGAACCATCTGGATTTATAAGAGTCCTTAAGTAAGTCGGAGAGGAGACTCGAAGGTTGGCAACGAAAATGGCAAAGCAACCAGTGTTTTATAGTGCTGGCCCACACCCAATACTCCATACTTATAACAATATATATTATTTCCCTTCTCAATCGGTTTCCTGTCTCCTTCTTCCCCCAGGCAGCATTTTGGGGCCACTCTACACACTAAATTATGCCCATTGGGCTATTTTATGTGGTGCCCCCCAACCCAGATTTCCCCCTCTTAAATATTTTGGTACTTCTGCAAAATGTGGGGTTTTCTAGAGTGGCCAGGTATTCCTCACCAGAGAGAGAAAGTGAGAGAGAAATTGCATGTGCTAATTTACATGGATAGAAGCAAATTTAGAAATATGGACTGATCCCATGTTTTTCCACCACCTAGTGGTGCAACAATAATACTGCTAGCACATTTTCAAAGCTAAGCAGGGCCCAGTATGGTTTCAAATTGGATGGGAGACCACATGTTGAGATGCTTGCATTGCAGAGGGTTCTTTGCAACCCTACAATTCCATGATTCCCTTAAATAAGGACAAATGTATGTTTGTCAGAAGCGGCTCGCTTAATGCAGTAGAACTGTGTTAGCTTCCGAAAAGGTGGGTTGCTGAGAGAGGGAGAGGGGGATTTGCATGGTGTGCTGGATTAGCTCCTGCCTGTGTTTGCACCATGCAAACCTCCCTGTTGCCTTGCCCCTCTCCTTACGCCTCCCAGTAAGTAACAACGACCCACCTTCTGAGAAGCTAGTATAGCAGCTCCATGCTCTCTGGTGAGCTGCTTCTGTCTCCATCTGAATCAAAAAACTGAAATCAAAACTACTCGCCCTCCATCTATGAAAAGTGGACAGTCTTTCTAGCCAGCTTGCTAGAAATCTTACATTAAAGTTGTGGTTTTTTAATGCTGCTTTCTGACCATAAGCCCCCCCACCCCCACCCCAGCAGCGCTGGAATGAATGGGTGTGCTTTTGAGCTTTCGTTTCTATTCTCAGCAAATAATCGTCGAAGTGACGCTTCTCGCCATCTGCCATCCCTTCCCCTTTCTTCCTCTGGCAACCCTAATTAAAGCATCACATTAGCCAAAGGTGTTCTAGGGGCTGTGGGGGCTTTGATGGAATATGTGATGTTGTCAGCACAACTTCCATGAGCCGCTGGGAAGAGGTTGAAAAAGGAAAGCGTAGGCTGGGTTGAAAAGGAAAAGGGCTGAGGATTTGGAAAGATTGCCTTTCATTGTTTTTAAAGGTGTCATCCTCTTTCAAAGCACTGCTCAGCATTCTTTCTCTTCTTGAAAGGAGCATTGCTGCCATGCTGTCTGAGTCGCATTTTGTTACAATCCTCTGTTCTCTCCCCTTTCCTTTGCTTCTGGTAAGTCAAACTAGGAGGAGTCAGAATCTTGTTACATATCAGACAGGTGCTGTTTTTATTGTCTTTTTGGTGCATGTTGACGACCTTCAAGAAGACTTCAAAGTAGAGATTTATAGCCTAATTGGCATTCAATTTTATTTTATTTTAAATATCATTTTATATACCTGACTGTTTTTATATATGTAATTGTTTTCATTTTTTCGTTTTAATTGTTTTATATCTGTGATTGTTTGACTATTATTTTTTAAATTCCTCCCCACAAAATGTTTTATATCACACTTACAACAACACAACACACCAACAACACCATTCTTGTGGCTCAAATAATGGTCCTATATTATAGCCCAAAAAGTCATTCTATATATTACCACGGGATTTTGATGGATTATGCTTCCTGTCCTCTCGCTGCATATGGTCCAATAATCATAGAATCATAGAACTGTAGCGTTGGAAGGGTCCACAAGGATCATCTAGTTCATGGGTAGGCAAACTTAGGCCCGGGGGCCGGATCCGGCCCAATCACCTTCTAAATCCAGCCTGCAGATGGTCTGCGAATCAGCGTGTTTTTACATGAGTAGAATGTGTCCTTTTATTTAAAATGCATCTCTGGGTTCTTTGTGGGGCATAGGAATTCGTTCATATTTTTTTCCAAAATATAGTCCAGTCCACCACATGGTCTGAGGGAGAGTGGACCAGACCCCTGCTGAAAATATTTGCTGACCCCTGATCTAGTCCAACCCCCTGCAATGTAGGAATTTTTCACACAACGTGGGGCTTGAACACATGAACCGGAGATTAAGAGTCTCATGCTCTACTGACTGAGCTATCCCAGGTTTAACTTTTATTAAACATTAAATATGTTTTGTATATAGGGTTGCGTCCTACTCAGAGTAGACCCATTGAAATGAACGAGCCTAAGCTATTCATGTCAATTAACCTGCAATAGCTCTACTCTGAGTATGACTAGCATTGAAAACCCTTGGTTTTTATTGTAAGGTGAATATGCTTTGAGATGCTTAACAGTGATTCGTAAATGTAATATTGCTGCTGCAATAAACTAATTATTATTATTATAATAAACTAATTATTATTATTATTGGAGTTCTTGGAAACCTGCATCCTTAGTGCTACCAGCACTATGCTCTAACCAGCTGAGCTAAGCTTATGTAATGCTTTGGACTGTGTTCAACAGCAATAATAATATGATTAGAAATAACAATATTTATGTATGCAATGCTTTGGACTGCTGAGACAACTCCACATCTATTGCCTCAGTAATTATTAAACAATCCTGCAAGGTAGGTCAAACCCCCCCCCCCATAATGCAGGTTGGGGTGGGGAGAATGAAACTGAGTGGGAGCAGTTTGCTTAAAGCTTCCTAGCAGGTTGATGGTCAAGGTGAGATGGGAGCTGGTGGGTTTGCGGTTCACAGCTTTTTCCCTTAGCCACAGCGGCACTTTAGTCCTGCTAATTAACTAACATTATTAATCTATAAATAGTCAAGTAATACCTGCAGCCGTTAGCATCACTCCCTCCTGTGAAATGCGTTATTTGATTGTCATGTCCTAATGGTTTGCTGAACCTCAAACCATTTGCACATGTACTTTTGTAAGAAGATGCCCACGGCTGTTGGGAAATGCACAGTGTGGGGGAACGGAGATGCCACACAAATATATTTAAGATGGCTTTGGGTGTTAAGAGAATCGGTGACTATTACCATTGTCCATCCACCGGGTGTCGTGCAGTTCTGGATTAAACCCTGTGGAGGCCCCTAGGCAGTCAAAATCTCCAGGGTTGGGGCCTTGCAAATTATTTCCTAATATGTTTTTGGAATTTTCTTTCAGGATCAAATCAATATTATTTTGATCTGTTGTCGTGGGGCTCCTAAAAGCTCTGGGACCCATAGGCTAGTGCCTACTCTGCCAGTAACCTGCCACTGGTGTTATATCAGTGCTTGAAATTGGGTACCTCAGTGCCTTTGATCCCTGCCCACCAGCCATGCTTGCTAGGGCTTATGGGAGATATAGTTGAGCAACATATGGAAGGCCAAAGTTCCCCCACTCCTGGTCTAAGTTGTTAGGATATAGTTCCGTTCCACCTTAAAAGGGTACAGGTATGACTGTTGGGTGACACATGCCTGTTTACTTCCAGCACAGATCTGCTGGGAACTTCCGTTTGTATATAGCTTTTGTGTTACTGCTGTTTTGCTGGAGACGAAGGGAAGCAGACATGTTTTCCTTTGTTCCTGAACTCTGCTGAATAAAATGCTGTACATTATGCTTACACATTTCTCTGTCTGCCTCTTCTGCTGTGAGAAGATTTACACACTCTGCTGACAGAGCGTGCACGGGTCTCTAAACGTATCAGAGGCTCGTGTTGCTGTTTGATGCTGTTCCAAGGGAGATCAGCTGCCGGCCAGTGGCTGGAGCCAGCTGGGGGCCTGCCTGATGATGCCCCCATCTCCTCGGCAGTATCCCAACACAAGCATCCTGTTTCCCATAGTGGCCAACCAGATGTTTCTCTGAAACCCACAAGCTTCTCCCATGGCTGCTGTCCTGCAGGATAGGGATAGGGTTAGGGTTAGGGTTAGGGTATTCAGAGGTATTCAGAGGTACTCAGAGGTATTCAAAGGTAAACTGGTATTCAGAGGTACTCTGAATTGCATAGAGTTGTCATTTCATTTCATTTGCTTTTGTCATTCATTCATTTGCAGGTTCATAAAACGCTCCACAACAAAAAGTTAACAAAGCAATGTACAGAGGTGTCTCATAGAATTGGAAGGGACCACAAGGGTCATCTAGTTAAACCCCCTGCAATGCAGGAATCCTTTGCCGGATGTGAAGTTCGAACCCATGACCCTGAGATTAAGAGTCTCATTCTCTGACTTCTTCACTATACAGCTTCCAGAGAATGCTGAAGACGCACCTTTTCACACTGATGTTTGACACCTGAGGTGTGTGTTTTCAAGACCCACCCTATTCATGCGATTGTCTTTAACTGTTCTTCATTCTGAATGACATATTGTTGCAACCCATCCTGGTGAACAGGGGGTAACCAATGTAATAATGATGATATAAAACAAATTATTCAATGCAAAGTTTTGCAAACTCAGCAGACTCACGACTAACAGCCATAGATAGACTTACCGTATATAAATTTGTCCAGTCCCCTTTTAAAGCCATTTAATCTAGTGGCCACCAGCTCATCTTGTGACAGCCAGTGCCATAAATTAATTACATGTGTTGCCTCCTTTTGCCTGCCTTGAATCTCCTGCCAATAACTTTATTTTATTTATTCAGAACATTTGTCGGCCACTCAGTTGACAAAGCCCCCTGGGCAGTTCACAGCAAGTTCAAACGGTATACAACTAAAATATTAAAATATGGAAAGAAAACATTAATTAAAACGGGAAGGATGTTTCTCTGAATAACCTCACAGGTCTGAATGTTATGAGGGAAGGAGAGAGAGAAAATGTAGCTGTATATTAGCCTTCTCTACTCCGTACATGATTGTACAAACCTCCATGACGCCTGCCATGATTAGTTGCTTTTCCCACCAAATTAGGAAGACCCAAATTTTCTAACCTTTCCTTATGGAATATGTTATGTACTGAAGTTCTCACCCTGAGCCAGCAGGGGGATATTGTAGATAGTTTTCACTCAGGTCCACATATGCAAATAAGGGATTGAAAGTGACGTTCAGTGATTGGATAGTTACAGAAAGTGGTTACTGTTGCGTTCTAGTGGAGCTCTATATAAGCAGGCTGGCGGAACCCTGCGGTTCTGTTCTGTTCTGTTCTGACCTGTGAATAAACAAGAGCTGTTTGAAGAATCGCTGTGTCGTCTGATGTGTTCACCCACAACTTAACAGAATATGCCACTGCTTAGTGTTTCTGCTTTTTGTACTTGTGCATTGACTGCAAGGGACCTCAGATCCACTTATCAGTGTGGATTTGTCTACTCAGAACATGTTAGCAACACCAACACATAGAGCCCATGCCAACCAGGTAGACAATCGGTGGTTGACCCCATTTGGGTGCCCCCCAAACAATTTTTCTGGTAGCTTCAGTGTTGGCTCCTAAGTCCCAACTTCAACTGACCTGAGGGCCTTTTGCAATGGTGGTCCCTCATCCATGAACTGCTCTCCCCACTAAGGTCCACCAGGCGCCATCACAAACATCGTTCACCACCAACTTTCCTCTTTCCTTTTGGTGTTTGAAGGACTATGAGTCATTGGCTTTTATTGTTTGTTGCTGCCAAAACATTTGCTCCCTTCGGTTGGCTTTTGTCTGTGGATTTTTTTCACAAACTGTTATTATTATGCTATTATTATTATTATTTTGTATTCTTTATTCATACTTTATTCTCTTAAACATTTTTGTAACTTACTTGGGGTCCTTTTTGTGTAGCGAGCAACCAATAAGTTCAACAATTCACCATTGCCATCATAATCTACACAGATCAGCATAGAAGTGTTGACTGCCTGTGTATGTCACATGAGGGCATATGTGAGTTACTGTGGAGCGGCCACACCCACTGCTGGTATATGCCTCCACCCCTGGAATGTTGGTCAAGGATTGTTGTTGTTGTTTAGTCGTTTAGTCATGTCTGACTCTTCGTGACCCCATGGACCAGAGCACACCAGGCACTTGTGTCTTCCACTGCCTCCTGCAGTTTGGTCAGACTCATGCTGGTATCTTTGAGAACACTGTCCAACCATCTCGTCCTTTCTCGTCCCCTTCCCCTTGTGCCCTCAATTTTTCCCAACATCAGGGTCTTTTCCAGGGAGTCTTCTTTTCTCATGAGGTGGCCAAAGAATTGGAGCCTCAGCTTCATGATCTGTCCTTCTAGTGAGCACTCAGGGCTGATTTCCTTAAGTCAAGGATTAATGCAGCCCAAAATAAGAGAGAGAGAGATTAGGTTGGGGTTAGGGGCCGATTCACACATGCACATTCCTCATTAATTTACTGCAGCATAAAGTGATGACTTGCATCATGTCACAGACAAACAACCACACACACACGGCTTTTTTATATCACTTTGACTCACAACAAACACAGCAAAGTCAATTCCCATATCCATCTCCCAGTCACCAAGGGACATCACTTGACTGATGGCAGCTGAATGTGAGAGCCTCGGCTGCATCCATTGTAAAGCCCTGTGTCTGAAGTGATGTGAAAGTTCTCTGTGGTGGTATGACAAGCTGAAACATCAAGATTGCTGGATGTGACATGGCACATTAGGGAGATAATATATTTCAGAGGTGCTGAATAATAATAATAATAATAATAATAATAATAATAATAATAATAATAATAATAATAATATTTATACCTCACCCATCTGGCTGGGTTTCCCCAGCCACTTTGGGCTGCTCCCAACAGAATTAAAAGCACAATAAACCATCAAACATTTAAAACTTCCCTAAACAGGGGCTGCCTTCAGATGTCTTCTCAAAGTCTGATAGTTGTTCATTTCCTTGACATCTGATGGGAGGACGTTCCACAGGGCGGGCACCACTACCAAGAAGGCCCTCTGCCTGGTTCCCTGTAACCTCACTTTTTGCAGAGAGGGAACCACCAGAAGGCCCTCGGAGCTGGACCTCAGTGTCCGGGCTGAACAATGAGGGTGAAGACGCATCTGCTTTGCATGTGTAAGATGTGATCTCCAACACCTGAAATCTCTAGAGAAGATGAAAGCTCAGGTAGCAGACAGGAGAGCTGCTGCCAGTCAGACTAGACAATACCGGGCTAGATGGGCAAACAGTCTGGACTTCAGTTTGAGATTTTACATGTGAAATGGAATGTTTAGATCACGCCCCATTACCATTACTCAAGTTGGCACCCCTGCCTCCCACACGTGTTCCCTATGATGCAGATCTTTATTCCCCTTTCATTCTTGATGGAGATCTTCACTCGCCTTTTCTTCCCAGGCAAGGGGCGGCGGCGCCACCAATTTCGCTTTTCCACTCTGGTGCGAAAACGTCTTGGGCCGGTCCTGCTCGATTGCCTCGTGCGTAAACCCCGGGCTGCTTTGGAGAGCCGCTACCAGCCAGCGCGGACAATCTTGAAACTAGAGGGACTCGGTATCCCACCCGCTCCCCTTTGCTTTGGGGCTGGGTTCTTGCTTTTTCCAAAAAATCAAAAACCCAAAGAGATGTGGAAATGTGGAGATCCGAGGATCAGATGGGAAGCAATGCTAAACTGAGATTGCCAGGGTCCTGCCATGGCATGCTTTCCCCCGCGTCGTCGTTTAAATCTGGCGATGGGCGAGGCGCGCCTTCCGCGTTGCGCGCACGTGACGCCGGCGGAGGCGAGAGGAGGAGGAGCGAGCGAGGAAGGCAGCGGCGGCGGCGGCGAGAGGAGAGGGGCGGGCAGGCGGGCGAGTGGGGGGCGGTTGGCAGATCCACGCAGGAGGAGGAGGTGGGCGGCGGACGGAGGCGTCTCCTTTAAATCCTCCCGGCTGCAAGCAAGGCAGCGCATGTGGACGCGAGCGGGGAAGGCAGGCAGGGGCAGCGAGAGAGGGATCTCGGCGCCCTCCCGAGCAATGACCACCCGCGCGATCGCCAGCCCTGCGGGACTCCCTGGCCGCCGCGCCTCGCCGGAGCTGCTCGCCATCTGATGCCCCCCGGGCCAAGCGGCAGGAGCAGACGCCACGCAGCATGTCCCGGCGCAAGATCTCGTCGGAATCCTTCAGCTCGCTCGGCTCGGACTACCTGGAGACCAGCCCGGAGGAGGAAGGCGAATGTCCCGTGGCCAGGCTGCTGTGGAACGGCAGCCGGAGCCCCCCTTCGCAGTCCGGGGCCACCACCCCCGTCGCCGCCACAGCCCACCCGTTAGAGGCGGCGGCGGCGGCGGGGCCAGCCGCGGTCTCGGCAGCCCCCTCGGGCTCCCGGAGGGCTCCTCGCCGGAGGAGGGTCAACCTGGACTCGCTGGGCGAGAGCATCAGCCGCCTCACCGCCCCCACGGTAATTGCGCCGCGCCCGGGCCGCCATCAGGTGCAGGGGCGGTCTCGATGCATGCAACGCAGGGAAGGGAAGGGTTTGCGCAGGCAAAGGCGGCCGCAGAAAGGGAAGGGGTCGAAATCCAGCAAAACCGCCAGGCGACACCAGACGCGCGTGTCGCCGCCATCACACGCGACGCTCTGCACGCGGGTTGCGCGTTCTGTTCTGCTTGCCGGGGAGAGAGGTTTTCGCGACGCGCGGAGCGGCCCTCCGTCTCTCGCCTGCATTCGGGTCCCGCCTTACGCGCTTGCTGCGGAAAACCGCGCGCACAACCCATGATCCGGGGTTTGAAAGCGCGGCGCCGTCTGCTCCGGAGTGTCGCCCTCTGCGCCCGGTCCCCGCCTCGGCGTAACTTTGCTGTATAGCCACCCTTCCCCTTCCCGGTCCGGTTTCTGCTCCGCGCCGTCCTCTCTCATCCTGGTAACATCCCACAGCCGGCGCCTCTCCTCCTTGCTTCACATACATAAATCGAGGGTCGTTGTCTGGTTCCGCTATCCTGGTTCGAGATCCTCAGCCAGGAGCTGTGACTCCTCTTCTGGCGCCTCTCGCTGCAGCTTGTGCTGAAAGCGTGGGAAATCCGCTGCGTTTAGCGTTTCCTAAGCCACCATAACGGAGAATCGGACTGCAAGAGGAGTTACCGTTATGCACAGAATCAGCCCAGGCTATTTAGGTGCCTAAGGCAAAATATTCCAATAGCACCCCGTCCGATGGTGCCTTCTCTCCCCTGTTCTTAACGTGGTACACAGTCCATCAGAAGTTCTCCCATCAGTCCCGTTGAAAGGGATGAGTGCATCTGGTACATCTAGGTTCCTTGGATAAATGCCGGTAGCTATGGAGGGGCATTGGCCAAAGAGCTATATTGTCTTCATGGCCTTAGGGGAAGGACCTTAGATCAATGGTACAGCATCCATCTTGCATTCAGAAGTTTCCTAGGTACAATCCCTGTCATCTCCTGGGAGAGATTCCTACTTGAAACCCTGGTCAGTGTAGGCAATACTGAGTGAGGAGTGAGGGTCTGACTTGGTACATAAGGCAGCTTTCTATCTCCCTCTGGGCTCCCGGCTGGCCGCTGTGGTTCTTTTTACGTTCTCTTGTGTGCAAGCCATAAGAGCTTTCCGACGAGCGTTCGGGTCAAGTGTGTCAGCCTTGCCACCTTTGTCAGTTGCCTCACCTTCCTTGCTTCTTATGGTACCTGAATCCATATGTAGCGGTTTGGATGCAAACAGGTCTTATCGCCCAAGCACGCTTTAAATTGTTCCTTTTTTAAAATCTGCAAAGTTTCAACTGGGCAATGTTTTGCCTGCAATCTCCGCCACCAATAATACTTTGCATCCCCCTCCTTCTGTATTTCTTTTTAACGTCTCTCAGGCTCTAGGGGATGATTCAAAAGAAGAGATTTGAAGGTAAGATATCATTCTGCTGAATTCATCCGTCACTTGCCAGGCTCCCTGTTGATCTTCTTTACACTTCTTACACAGTCCATATTGCAATAACTGTTGGACGCTTCCTCTGTGACACCTTTTCTGTCACTACTGTATTTCAGTTTCTGGTTATCCTTAGATATTCTCCTTGCTTCCATCATCAAATCACTGTCCCTTTATTTCCAGATCCTATGGTCAGAGTTTCTCCTAAACCCAACATTTCCCCCAGCTCTGGGTTCCTCTGTTACTCTCCTAAATGCTGGTGATGACTTAAGACTTAGGAAAGGGCCACGTAACTCAGCGTTAAGAGCTTTTCCTCGCATGCAGGTTCTCCCAGGTTCAATCCCTGGAATCCTCAGGTGGAGTTGGGAATATCACCTGTCTGAAGACTTGGAGAGCTACTGTCAATCAGAGTAGACATTATTGAGCTGGGTGACTCAGTATGCTTCCTGTGTGGGTGTTTTAGATGTATATGTAACATGCAAATGCAAATAGCCAAATTAAGAACCTAAGAAGGAGCCTGTTGGATCAGTCCAACTGCCCTTCTAGTCCAGCATCCTGTTCTCACAGTGGCCTCCCAGATGCCTGTGGGAAAACTGGCAAGCAGGACCTGAGCATGAGAATTCTGATAGTCCACCCCCCAGGAAAAGTCATTTTGGGCAATTTGAAGCAAAGGAGGAAGAATATGTGTGCCTGTTGCTTCTCCGATCCAAATACCCAAATACCCCCTTCCTCAAACGCGGCTGCTTTTGCAGCTTGAATCCCACTGGATTCCGAAAGTGTCATTTCCTTTAAAAAGAAATGGGCAGCTGTCGTTTGGTTACATGGATTAATGTGTAAGGTGTAGCCAGGCTCTCAATGCTTAGCCTCTTGCACTCCAGTGATCTGCACTGGCTGCTTGTGAAGATTCTCATCTGTGTGGAGAAGCTGCTCTTATTTCTGCCGGTGATGATTGCTTTGCTGTTTGACTTCAGCTCTTACAATTTTGGGGCCCTTTAGAGGAAAAGCCTCCGAAGTTTCCTACTGTTATTAGCTGTTGCTCCTAGTTACTTCTGTGCATGTCAGGTGGACCCATGTGCTGAGTTTCAGAGACTGCTGCTGAGAATCCAATCAGAGAACAATGAACTGACCACTTGTCTTGGGTGCAGTACACCTTCTAAGGCTCCCATTGTCCTGAGCATTGAAAGGAAAAATCTGAAGGGGAAAAAAAGAACCCTATCTCCTGTTTACAGCGTTTCAGGAAGGAAAAGAGCCACGTGTTTCAGCAGCTCTGGAAACTGGGGCATTTCCCAGGGAGGCTGGAGATAACAAATCAATGGTTTGGAATTAGAAAACGCAACTGGTACCTGCAGGAAAATATTGGAGTGCTCCTGTTTGGGTTCCAAGATTTTGCATCCCGTTCTCCCCTTTTCCACATCTTCTGATCATGTTCAGTCTGCTTTGGGCTGTTTTGGGGTGTCCTCCATCATGGGGTTTTTCCTCTAAAGAGCTTATGCTTTGCTGCAACCCTTACGGTTTCCCCGAGCATGCTGATACTTCTCTCCTGTATGTGGATGGTGCTGTTTTGTCTTGTTAAGGACCCTTGCGGAGAACAAGTTTCCCATTTATATATAGGACTAGCAAAATTCCAATCATTATGGTGGTTGGGAAGAGAGGATATTGCATGGAGCTCCCTGTGTCCCTTGTTGGGTTTGTGATCCATGATAATAACTAAAGCACCATGTGTGGAGTTTGCCCCCACCACAGCCTTGTTCCCAGTTGCAATGCTTTACTTCTCCAAACCAGAGCTCTCTTTCTTGGTCACACTAGAGTGTGACAGACTCTCGAGAAACTTCTATATGCTCTGCAGGGGTGAAAACAGCTTGTGAGAGTGATTGGAAGTGGGGAAACACTCAACGGGGGGAAAGGTTAAGCTCCCTATCTTCATGCTGCATCTCTGCTCCAAATCTATACCAAAATAATAGCTAAATATAAAATGATGGAAGCAGGTTTACTTATGACACCTGTATGCCAATGTCTGCAATAGCTCACCAGCACTCAGGTCCATAAATTTTTTTCAGTGCTAGAACTCAGCCCTAGAATAGAGCCTCTCATATAAAAGATAGTTCCCAACATACTGTCACTTTCTGTCACGGGCTATGGAGTCTTGCTTGCCTTATACCACCTAGTCCACCTAGCCCAGTATGGTCCCCATCAGCTTCAACCTGGGACCATTTTCATTCAAAGCAAGTCATCTGCCAACTGAGCTGTATGTTTGTGATTAGCAGGGATAGTTAGCCTCTAATTGCATCCCTTCGTTTCCCCCTTTGCACGCTCTCATTGAAGTGAATCATTGCCTTTCCCTCTGATGGGGAATAATAAATCGGTGCTGTTGGGTCACTATTGTGGTGAAAGTGAAATCAGCCTTTAGTTGAGGGACACTTAGCATTCCACCTGTTAGCCCTGTTTGTTTGGCTTGATGGACATCTAGAACTTACCAGCGTCGTTTTACAGCAACTGCAATGCCTCTCTTGTTCCTCAGCACTGTGGAGAGAAGCTAAAATTGGTGGAGAGATTATTAGGAAAGAGGTGCTTAGGATGAATGCAGTTTAGCCATGGTAGCAAACCATGGAGCACCTTCTTCCTCCACTCTGATCTGTTTAGTGGGAGCTCTTTCGTGCCATTTTACAAAGCGTGCAAAATATTAAGGGTGGAATTGACACCATCTTGAAATCAGTGAAATGAGTTCATCACTGTCGTTGCTTTTTACACTTCATCAATCAGCACAACTTTGGGGTATATATTTGGCATCTTCATAAGTTGTGTCTAAAAATGCAGGTGTGCGTCTCTGCTTCCTCATTCCCACTGGCATAGAGCTTTCACATTACTGGATGTAGTAAACAACAGTTTTTGCTGTAAATGACAAGTGTTTGTTGAAATGCTATTGCAGTGTCCTGAAAGCACTGGCTAAATTTTACTCTTTTATCTGTGCTGAAATAGTTTGTTTTGGAGTTAATGAAATGCTGAAAGCACTCAAATCTCAGTCTTAACCTTGGACAGGAGCCGTAGGAGACCCTTGTACTGTGTCAGAAGCCAGAGTGAACAAGTTGGTAGCTTAACCATAATTTCTGATGTCAGGCAGGAGTGCAGTAAATTAGATTATATTTATTCTCTACCCTTTCTTCCTCCAATTCAGGGCATTTGCACCCAGTGTTTAGGATTGCAGCGTACAATTCTGATTTTTGATAAATAGGTTTCGACAGGCGTAGGGGAAAAAAATCAAGGCAGTTGGTCATGCAGAATTTTGATGCTAGGGAACTGGAATAATCCTGTGTAGACTGTGGTCCTGCAAAAGATGATTGCTGATTTCTAGATATTAGGAAACAGAACTGCCCCCCCCCCCGCAAGAAAGGGTAAACAGTTCCACCTATACTATTACAGCTAGAGCTAATGATCTATTCAGTTGTTGGAGGTGGAGACTGCAATATAAAACCTGCTGCAGTTATCATTCCACTTGTAGCAGGTGGTTTGTTCAGTTCTAGTCAAATTATAGTTGGTAAATGATAGGAATCGCTGGGCAGTCTATTGTCTGTGTGTCACCTTCCCATTTTTGGAAAAAATGATCTCTATCTGAGCTTTTGATTTATTGGTCTTGTCAATTGCTATGGTTCAGCCTTGCTTTTGACATCCTTTTTATTCATCGTGACAACAGTGGATAAAGCAAACGAGCACTAGGCTGGATATAGGTGAAGAGATTTATCAGTATATTACATGGTTAACTGTAGTGCAGTTTGTTTAACTAGCATTTTCTTTCATTGGTTTCCAACTCCCCCCTCTTTTTTTTGAGTAAGCAGACCTAACAGTTGGTGCTATGATGTCAAAATTAACCAAAGACATCCCAGCTAGCCTGCAGTATATTTTATCTATCTAATAAGATAGTGGCATGATTTTCATAACTCTCGTACAGTATGTTTCAAAGTGATCTGATGAAGTGCATTGTCGTATTCCCCTCCCCACTCCAAGATCATCCAGAGCCGGCACTGCTTCAGATTTTAGCAGTTATATTTTCACATTTTGATGCATCATTAACCCTCCCATAATGAGATAGCTTAAAAGGTAGGTCCAGACATTCAGACCATAAAAGATTATTTATTTGCCACTGTTAATCTGAGGAAACAAACACATATTAAGGGGAATGCTCCTTCTGACCGTTCTGGGTCGTCTTCCCACCCAGCCACTTGGAGGATTATACATTTATAAGTTAATTTTCCAGATCATGGCCGAGCCAACAGACCACTTGTTGCTCTGGTTTACAAGTTACTTCAGTAATTATCACAGCAGATCTTTGCTGCTGAAAAGGTGCTTTGCATACATCCCTGCCTCTACTTCACAGTACATTTAATAGCAATATTTCACATTTCACATTTTTATATTGTTATAAGGTACATCAGTATTATGCCCCATATTAAAAAGGGGGTGGGGGAGGCAGAGAGTGTGTGGCTTGTCTAAGACAAGAGTGTTTATTGCACAGCACAGATATGAGCTGGGGAATTCTCGATTTTTTGCTCAGCCTCTTAGATGCTTCACCACATCACTTCTCAATTTGGCACTATAGCGTTTACTGGGTCTATAGCCCAGTGGTAGATCACCTGTTTTGCATGCAGAAAGTCCCAGATTCAATCCCTGGAAGGACCGGGAGAGACACTCCAACCAGAACCCTGAAGAGCTACTGTCAGTCTGTGTTGGCAATATTGAGCTAGATCAGGGTTTCCCAAACTTGCGCCGCCAGCTGTTTTAGGACTGCAACTCCCATCATCCCTAGCTAGTAGGACCAGTGGCCAGGGCTGATGGGAATTGTAGTCCCAAAACAGTTGGAGACCCAAGTTTGAAAAATTCCGAGATAGGTGGACAAATGGACTGACTCCATGTAAAAAAAACACAAAACATCCTGTGCACCGAAATACACTGCAGGTTTCCCATAAGAACAGCAGAATTTATATAGCGCTTCTGAGTGTTCAAACTGTTTTACAAAATTATTGCATGCCTTTATCACAACCCTGCATGATCTCCTGGGGCGCTGCAGGGCTTTGCAACTGTGACATAGTGAACTGAGCAGAACGGCAGGCAAGAGGCAGGGGTCACACCAAATTTTGGGCTTGCACAGGGCGCCACTTAAATTTGAAAGGCCAGAGTCTGCCCTGTGTTGGCATTTCTATTCCAGTTTTGCAGATTGGGGGAGGGGAGTCTGGTTTAGGCTGATAGCAAATTAGCAAAGGCTGCCTATGATGGTTCATATGCAAAGCAATATGGTTTGGAAGATTGGGGGGGGGGCTGCTTCTGGTTCCTGAGTTTCCGCAGACCCAACTCATTTCTTCTTGTTTAGCTCAGGCGATGTTTTATCACAGGCATAGGCAAACTTGGCCCTCCAGATGTTTTGGGACTACAATTCCCATCATCCCTGACCACTGGTCCTGTTTGCTTAGGATCATTTGAGTTGTAGTCCGAAATTATCTGGAGGGCTGAGTTTGCCTATGGCTGTTTTATCATCATGTCTGAACTAGCAATCGCCTCTCCTAAACCAGAAGTACAAACCAGAATCAAACCCTGGTTTGCGATCCTTGCTCATGATTAAATTGCAGATTACGATACTTCACTGATGTTATAGTATCATCATTTACAAACTATGTGTTAGGAAGGGAAATAGAGGCAAGTGTCACATTGCAGTGTGTTGTTATCCTGGAGTTTAGATCTGAATCTCAGGTGCAAAATATTTCATTCTGATCAGATGGCTGCATTGCACAATGGCAGTTCCATTTGTTTGAGTCTTCTTTCCCAGAATAGTAACCATACATGCCAGAATATTGGAACATTCAAGAAATTATTTCTTAAATCTTAATAATCGTGATCGCTAGATGGATTACCTAGATTTGGAGTAAGTCGTGCTTTTGCACATTATGAGTCTGTGACCCACCAAATCAAGCACAGCCCACCTAGCGCACATTGTGGCCTGCCAGATATGTGACAATCACTTCATTATTATTTTTTTAGTTGTAGACAGGCAGCAAAACTAGGGCGCTTGTCAAACCCTTGGTGGTTGTCATAAATGACTGGTGGTTTACATTCGGATTGATGGATTATGAATTGTGTATGCCTGGGACAACTTTTTTCACCTTCTATCACACTACATAGCTTAAAGATGCTCCCGATATACATTTAACAATGCTTGGGTTGTATTGCTTCTATTCTGGGCTTAAATTTAGAGATAACTGGAGTGTACGCAGGATAAATTTAGAAAGGAACTGAAGGTTATCCGGCCCAGTCTTTTTATTCAAAGGCAGGATCCGTCAAACACAATTCTTTGTGGGCTGATTTCACACATAATGCACATGCCCATCATTTTATGACTATAGCATCAAGTGGGTGACTTGAAACTGGAGATCAAACACCCTAGATAGAACTTCCACATCATCTCAAACGCAAATATTTTCAAAGGAGTTGACTCATGCATTTAGCTGTGATGCAAAAGATGAAAAGTCAAGTGATGTACAAGCTATACGCGAATTGGTTCCAAGCGAATGATCGCTATTCTCTTCAGTAATGAGAGAGTCTTTGGAATAATTGAATTGTGGAACCGGGAGAGATTCCTCCAAAGTCATCTAGTCCAACTCCCGCTCGATGCAGACTTAACGCAGGATGCAACTACAGCATCCCTGAAAAGTAGGCACCCAGCTCCAGTCTGAACCCTCCACTGATGGAGATTCCACCAGCGGAAGCTGATGTATGAGGGCTAATGGGACATTGCCCCAGCAACGGAAGTCTACCCTCAGCCAGCCCCCACCCGCCTGCCTTACAGCTCATCTCAGAGGCAACGTTGCCTATCAGCTTCCTCCTCCTTAGTATTGCAGAGTTTGGATGAGATGACCTTTGCGGTCCCTTCCATTTCTACCGTTCTGTGATTCCAGGACTCTTCTGCTCAGCGCTGCAGTGTTCCTGTCTTCCAGCTACAGTGGATCAGGCAAGAGTTTGATTCGTTGTCCCCCTCTCCATTTTCATTTTTTCATTCTCACTAATGGTCCATTTTCACGATGGGGAGAGATTGCCAATGACCCATCTGCATTCTTGCTCTGGGATGCGGGTGGCGCTGTGGGTTAAACCACAGAGTCCAGGACTTGCCGATCAGAAGGTCAGTGGTTCGAATCCCCACGACGAGGTGAACTCCCGTTGCTTGGTCCCAGCTCCTGCCAACCTAGCAGTTCAAAAGCACGTCACAGTGCAAGGAGACAAATAGGTACCACTCCGGCAGGAAGGTAAACGGCGTTTCCGTGTGCTGCTCTGGTTCGCCAGAAGCGGCTTAGACATGCTGGCCACATGACCCAGAAGCTGTACGCCAACTCTCTCAGCCAATAAAGCGAGATGAGCGCCGCAACCCCAGAGTCGGCCACAACTGGACCTAATGGTCAGGGGTACCTTTACCTTTTTATTCTTCCTCCACTGAAGCTGAAAACCACCATACCACTCATCCCCCGGTTTTGAATCCCGTTGTTGTAAACAGTTGGACCTCAACCATTGCAATTTGAGATTCCTGCATTGTGTTGCAGGGGGGGTGGGCTAGATGACCCTCGGGGTCCTTTCCATCTTTTCCATTTTGTGATTTTATGATTCTATGGCTCCACCTGTCATTGGCCCTGGGTCTTCCTCCAATGAGTTCTCTGCCTTCTGCCCTGCCAGTCCCATTGGGCACCAGCTCCCCATCTCTTGAGGCAGTCTGTGTCACTGTTGAATGGCTTAGGAAGTTTCCCCTGATGTTTAGCTGAAAGCTGCTACCTTGCAATTTCTTTGCAATGCTGTCTTAGCACAGGGGGGAGCTCTCCCATGCTGTGCTTCCACTTGGTAATTGGCAGGTATGAAATGGATGGAAGAAAGCAGGAGGTGTTGGAAATAGGAAGTTGAAGAAAGAAAGAAAAATAAGTGAGTTTTCTGTAGCATATGGGAGAGCCATATCCTTATGTAGAATATTATACAGAACACAGAAAAGTTCTGTAAACTATTCCTCTGAGTGATGCAGGTTGCTGGTTGTTGTCAGCACTTGCGAAAAGTTAGAAATCACACGGTTAAGCAAAAATAAAATAAAATCTACAAAGACGTTTGCATAACTGGCAGTGAAAAATGGACTCCAATCGGAAATGTAGCCTTGTGGCTACGAAACGAGTGAAAAACCAGTCTGTGGGTGCAAGAGACAACAGATTTATAAAACTTAGGAAATCCATTGTGAAAATGCTTTTAGCCAATTTTCTGCAAAGAGACTGGGGTAATCTAGTCAGGGTACAAATAATAAAATTGTTGTTGTAATAATTAAGCATAAACCAGACACAGAAAACATAGCTGGATAGATGGCATAAAATTATAACTCACTTATTAACTAACAGCACAATCTACTGAATTCATTGGGGATTACTCAGAGGAAAGTAGAGTTAGGATTGCAGCCTAAATAACCAAATAAACATAATTACAGTATATTTATTTGTTCGAAGCTGGAATGCTATATATGCTTATCTGGAATCCATTCAACTCGGTGGGACTTAATTTGGAGCAGGTTTGCACTGTATGTATAGAATTTTAGTGTATTTTCCAGCCCCAGGTTGGAGCATAGCATTTAAAAATAAAATATTTTTTTCCACTGTGATTTTGTTTGCTTTATGATGGAGTTGTTAATTTGTTGTTTATTTGGACCTGTTTATATGATTTTGCAATGTTTGTATATTGCTGTTTCTCTCTGTTTATTTTTATTGCTTCCCCCACTTGCTCTGCAGTTGAAAATATTTAATGAAGAATGTGCTGTAAATACTGCAAATCATAATAAAGATAATAACAAGCCCCAACATCCCCAACCACACTGGCATAAGTGATGCAAATCATGCTAATTTGTGCATATTTCCTTGGTTAGTATCGTATATTTTATTTCTGGCAGTTATAGGAAGGGACAATGAGCTGGTAAAGGGCTATTTCCAACTATATTTGTCTAGTCAGTAAGCAGCACATGATCTGAATCACAAAGCATTTATCTTCTTTTGACTTCCATTCAACTATCTGGAAATCACTTCCCCAAAATATCTGTGGCATTGGAGTTGATTTGCTCTGTGGGGCCCAGTAGGTTGGGATGTGGGTGGTGCTGTGGTCTAAATCACTGAGCCTGTTGGGCTTCCCCGTTGGAAGGTTGGCGGTTCGAATCCCTGTGAGGGAGTGAGCTGCCGTTGCTCTGTCCCAGCTTCTGCCAACGTAGCAGTTTGAAAGCATGCCAGTGCAAGTAGATAAATAGGTACCGCTGCGGCAGGAAGATAAACAGTGTTTCCATGCGCTCTGGCTTCCGTCACGGTGTTCCATTGCGCCAGAAGCGGTTTAGTCATGCTGGCCACGTGACCCGGAAAGCTGTCTGTGGAGAAACGTCGGCTCCCTCGGCCTGAATGAGATGAGCATCGCAACCCCATAGTCGCCTTTGACTGGTCTTAACTGTCCAGGGGTCCTTTACCTTTTGAAAACCTTTAGTAGGTTTTGACAGTTACAGGGACAGAGCTCAGTGGTCACAACTGCAAAAGGTTCACCTAACAGACATTCACCTAAGATGCAAATTTTATTTTATTTTTTAAAAGCTGAGGCCTTGCTCTTAGCTTTCTTCTAACCAAGGGTTCTTTTTACCTGGAACTCACAGGAACTCAGTTCTGGCACTTCTCAGGTGAGCGCCATTGCTATTCAAAGAGAATGAGGGAGGTGTTCATGGTGAGTTCCGACACCTCCTTTTCCAGAAAAATAGCACTGCGTATAACTTGCCTGAAATTTCAAGAAACTGTATCAGAGAACTTAGAATCTAGCCTTGCTGGATACATTTCTGCAACAGATTAGTCTAGTGCGAATCATTCACTGCACTGTGGTGTATCTATATTTGATACGTTGGCAGAAACCATTAAGCGCACCATTTCTCAAACCTTCACAAGTCATTTTGGAATTTCAGCTTTACTTAGTGTTACTTATGACATCAGAGTCCTTCTGTATTTAACTTTAGTGCTATGACAAGTATTTGACATTGCTATGATCTGTTGTTTCGTGTGTTGTTGTTTTTTTTAAAAAAACAACAACATTGGCACTGTTGGGGCTATTCACATGACTGATGTTCAGCAATCTAGACAGGCAGGGCACTGCTTTTACTGCAGCTGAGGGCATGGTGAAACTACCAAGACTCCTTTCCATTTTTCAAAGTTTTTAATTTGGTTTTTGCAATGAAAAATTATAAAAAATCAGTTACATATCAGATAAAGAGATGCCTCTGAATCTGAGGACTCCCCCCCCCCTTTCCCTGGAGTCCCATTTTAATCATTTAAAACTGCATCTTCTTCAAACTCTTATCAATCTATATTTTCCATGAAGCACTACAAGTGAAATCAAAATCCTGCCAATGTTTCCATCTGCTTACAGCGGTCTCTTAGATAACTTATAATTTTTTCCCATTCTTTTATAAAGTTTTTGTCCTCTTGGTTCCTGAGTTTTCCAGTCAGCTTTGCCATTTCAACATAGCCCATCAGCTTGGTTTGCCATTCTTCTCTGTTAGGGACTGTATCCTTTTTCCATCTCGATGCCTTTCCATTTTCAGAATCCGTTCCAGCTATGCATGAGCTATGGTTCTCTAGCAGTGGTGGCTGGTGCTCAATATGACTATTATTTAAATTTATACCTTGCCCTTCCTTCTCCGAGGAGGCCAGGGCGGCAGACAGACACACAGTTTAAAAACAAAGTAAAAACTTTCCAAAACAGTTAAAACGTTTTAAAAGCAATTGTAGTTTAAAAATGTTCTTGTATCCAGTGATCACTGGGTTGCCAGGAACAGCATTCTCCAGCCTCGTGGTAAGCAGGAATGTTTCCAAATTCCTCCTGAAAGTTAATGATGACGGAGTCAGGCATCCCTCATGGGGGAAGGCTTCCCACGAATGTGGAGCCACTACCGAAAAGGCCCCGTATGGATCAGGCGCAGTTGGGCAGCTCTCAATGGCTTCACCACTAACAAGGCCTCAGCCAATGATTGTAGGGTCAGAAATTGTTGATATTGGGGAAGGTGCCTTTAAAGGTACTTGCACCACCAGGTCATTTGGGGCTTTATGTACTAGTACAGGGAGGGTGGAAGGCAGGGAGATGGAGCAAAAGCCAATGACTGAACCCATTGATTTGAATTTTACCCGCACCCATCTCTTTGCTGAGTTCTGCAAGGGCAACAAGGGACGCAGGTGCCGCTGTGGGTTAAACCACAGAGCCTAGGACTTGCGCGATCAGAAGGTTGGCAGGTTCGAATCCCTGTGACGGGGTGAGCTCCCATTGTTTGGTCCCTGCTCCTGCCAACCTATCAGTTTGAAAGCACATCAAAGTGCAAGTAGATAAATAGGTGCAAGTAGATAAATAGGTACTGCTCTGGCGGGAAGGTAAACGGCATTTCCATGCGCTGCTCTGGTTCGCCAGAAGCGGCTTAGTCATGCTGGCCACATGACTAGGAAGCTGTCTGCAGACAAACGCCGGCTCCCTTGGCCTATAGAGCGAGATAAGCGTGCAACCCCAGAGTTGCTCACGACTGGACCTAATGGTCAGGGGTCCCTTTACCTTTACAAGGGCAACACAATAGTGTGCTATTCAGCCTAACCAACCAGCCTCCCCACTGCTCTCTAGGGTTGCGGGCCTGGCCACTTAAGCCCAGACTAAAGATGAAAAGCATTTCCTGGTGGTTGCCAGTTATTCTCAGGACTTTTAAGTTTCCCTTTTCTTATATTTTGGGCCAGTTATACTCACCAAGTAGCTCCTCTGGCAGGCATCGTTTTGCTCTTCAGATCTTTAACTTTGGTGCGCTTTAGACATTTTAAGCATGCACTTCATAAGTGCATGACAGTTGAAGTGCCTTAATGGCTCTGCTAGAAGTCACTTAGCTTCTCACTGAGAAGTGAGGGGAGGATCCTATTAGGTTTAGATGGAACCTCTTTCCCAAGAAGTAGTAGGACTCTGTCAGAGATGGGTGGCGTGTCTAGGCTCTGGATTTCCAAACTCAACAGACTTCCTTTTAGCTCAAATGTAACCTGTGACATTGGTTGCTTTTAAATATTTGCTTGTATTCAGTGATCTTCATCTGCTCCCCCCCCCCCGGCTTTTAGAGGTAATACACTTGCATGTCTAAACAGCTTTTAATCTCAAGAGGAAGGTGTAGCTGTCAGGAGTTCAGCCTACACTTGAATAGGACCCTGATAGAGACACACGTCCGACTGGCATGTTCTCTCCCTCCTGGTCGTTCGTTTGGGAGCTTCAAGAGCTTTCTTCTGCCCAAACATCACAGCGACCGATGCCAACCGACACCGGCACACTTAGGGATCCCCAGAGTTTTCGTGACACACCTCAGCAACTCAGCATTTTGGCTAATCTACTTTATTTACATATAAACACACACGGAGCACTGCAACATGGCTCCCTCTCTCTCTAGCATCAGACAGCAAAGAGAAAAAGAACAAAGGACAATAGTCCCACTTCATGGAACACAGTAACACAAGCATCCTGTTTCCGTCACTTCCCACTCTGTGGAGTCAAAACACATACCGTCATGTGAAAGACAAAAAACCCATGACTGCAATCATGGAGCAGGAATTCTAACAGTAGCTTCACATTCTACATTTTCGTAAAGGGCAGTCTATGGAAAGTGAGTAGCTCAGGCATAAAGCTAGAGTTCTTGTGTTTGATTTCCACAGGCAGGGGACCCTGGAGGTGAAGCCCATTGGCAAGCCCTTCTAACATACTTGCTGGATATGCTGTTTCAGATTTTATGGAAAGAGAGGCAAAATGCCCAAATTATCAAAAGGGCAGAGGGGGACGTCATTCCCTTGCCTCTAGAAGTCTTCATGGAGGCATACTTTAGCAAAAGTGGGAGGGGGGAATCGGAGGGTGCGGCTTGTAGACTTCATTAAGAGTCCCCTATCTTTCACTTTATTGGGCCCAACACATTTTTTCTGCCTGAAACAAAGGATAATACAGTGGTACCTCAGGTTAAGAACTTAATTCATTCTGGAGGTCCTTTCTTAACCTGAAACTGTTCTTAACCTGAGGTACCACTTTAGCTAATGGGGCCTCCTGCCACCACGCCACCAGAGCACGATTTCTGTTCTCATCCTGAAGCAAAGTTCTTAACCCGAGGTCCTATTTCTGGGTTAGCAGAGTCTGTAACCTGAAGCGTCTGTAACCTGAGGTACCACCGTATGGTGTTCCTCCTTCACCCCCTAATAAACTGGATTGATAGTTGAATCTTATTTTAGCACCATCCTTGGAACAGCATCCTGCACTCTACCTGAGTGCAGTAGGGTATCTTAAGAGGTGCAGAGCAGGTTTAATGGCTTAGGAAGACTCTTGGGAGGGACACCTGCTGCCCGAAGCAGTTCCCTTTCTGTGCCTAATGGTAGGACTGGGCCTGCCCCCTGATAACTCCTGGGGTAGGGAAGATATTTTACTAGGGAGCAGGAAAGAGATCCAAAGAACACACTCTAGATTAAGTTAAGTTGCAAAGCAGCAGTAAATATTGTGGTGTTTTTTAAAAAAAATAATAAACACACACGAATGCACACAATAACCTTACAACAACTATAGCAATGTTATCATTATAAAATTAGCAAGTGTTTAGAACAAGAAGTCCTCCATGTTTAATTGTGGCTCGTGAGAAAAGTTCTCCTGAGGCAGAATCAGCATGGTTTGAAACACTGGGAGGAGGGTGCCTGGGGTGATTCTTCTTGTTTTTCTTTCCTAAATGTGTGTGTGGCCTTTACAAAGACTGAGGATCTGGATTAAATTTTACCAACTAGCTGTTGTCCATTTAACACAGTGATAACACACAGTTGTGACTTTGGTGCAAGTGTCACAAATCCTCACGAGATAATGAGCTTGGAGGTTAGACTGTGAAGTCACTGGCGGAGGCGCTCTGTGTAATGAGGTGTCCGAAATATATGATCCCAAAAGTAGTTTCCTAATTTTGATGCTCTAATTGCGATCAACCAGGGTGGATTTGGCTCATGGTCACTAGTCATGTATTGTGGTAATGGTAAAGGGACCCCTGACCATTAGGTCCAGTCGTGACTGACTCTGGGGTTGCGGCACTCAGCTCACTTTATTGGCCGAGGGAACCGGCGTACAACTTCCGGGTCATGTGGCCAGCATGACTAAGCCACTTCTGGCGAACCAGAGGAGCACACAGAAATGCCGTTTACCTTCCCACCGGAGTGGTACCTATTTATCTACTTGCACTTTGAGGTGCTTTCGAACTGCTAGGTTGACTGTGCAACGGGAGTTCACCCCATCACAGGGATTCGAACCACCAACCTTCTGATCGGCAAGCCCTAGGCTCTGTGGTTTAACCCACAGCATCACCTGCGTCTCTATGTATTGTGGTACATGACCATATTCCCCTCACAGAGCTACGATTACCCCTGCGATTGTTAAGCTACTCTGGCAGTTGTAACACCATGAGAGGAAGACTCTCGGCCCTCTTAAGAGACTACAGTCCCCAATATTCTTTGAGGAAAGCCATGGTATTCAGTGTGGTATGACACTGCTTTAAACGCCTAAGGCAAATAGGGCCTGTAGTCTTTACCACAAGTGAGAAAGGACATGTTTCTAAAATGCTTCGCTTCATGCAGGACAGCTTTATATTCCACGAAACCTCACAGCTGCAGAAAACATTTTTGCCCTGGCTTTCTGTTTTCCTGTAACTGCAGATATCTGTGAATAGGAATCGAATGATGAAAGTGATGTAAATGAAGATAAATTCAATGAATAATAATAGTAACAAAAAGATAGGGACGTAGGTAGGTTAAGAGCACTTGACGCTGTTGAATAATGCAAAGCAAAACAAATGCTTTAAAAAAAAGAGGCAGGTTACTGTTTGCGTAATTTAATTGCGTATTGTCTTTATAGAGTTGCCAGTTTTTCTTTGTTTCATTCTAATTGTGCAAAATCTGGCAACTGGTCAAATTGACCTCAGGTTTCAAGATAAAAGTCAATGGAGAAAGAGTTTAATTCCTGGGAGATGAACACTGTGTTCTTCTTTTATCCCTTTCTTCTCAGCAAAAATTGGTGCTGTGGAGCTGCTAAATTGACCTCCCCCCCCCCCCAAGCAGCACCTGAAGAGAATTTCTGCTCCATCAGGTCCTTAGGTTTTAAACACCTGCTTCTCCAAATGGGAGGAAGCTGCTTCTTTATGTGTGGTCTCATTTAGATAGAGCTTCTGTTGATTTATTTTATTTTATTTTGCTAGAGCACATCGGATTTTTAAATGCTTTCCTGAGACAGTAAATTAGACTCCTGCTTGAGAGCAGATGTAATTGCCAACTTGATTTTTTTAAAATATCCCAAACCTGTTCAAAGGCTTAACCCTATTTCCCTTCTTTGCTTTTCAAGTCTATGCTGAGCTGCACATCTAAACGCAAAAGGCCAGGTAAATTGCTAGCTCCTGCTGTTAGAATAAGGCTCCTACAAGTTGTGCATTCTACTTACGGCCGATATTGGGCATTGTATGGATCTTTCGTTTGTGCTGCCGTTGCAGCGAGAATAATTGAACTGTGATTTAGCACAGTTTTTATTAAATTGACTTGGCATGATGGTCTTCCTTTTCTTGCATATCGACAGGACAGGGGAAGATGACTGAATTCAGCGTTCAAGACCTAAAATACAGCTGAAGTTCAAGGCCCCTCATGGAAGTACACGTAATTAAAAGCAATTTATATTCACCTCTGCAATTTGGAGGCCACGCAGGGATCGTTATTGCCAAACTGATTTCCTTAATGTGTGTTTTAAAGCCACATTTATCAAAATTAAGTAATATGTGAGCAATCTTCCCAGTTTTGTTTTTGCAATAAATAGCAACCATTTTATCCACCCATTTGCAGGCTCAAACGCACATATCAACTGTGCCATGCGAAATTAAAGTGCCTTCAGACTGTCACTTTTTTGCAGGAGGGATTCGAGCACATGCCTGGAAATTTAGGTTTGCACAATTAAAGTAGGTTAAAGTGGTCTGTCGCTCCAGCTCGACAAATCCACTTGAAAAAAGAATGGGACTTCTTTGCAACTTGGAAAGTGACAGGGAAATGCATTGAAAAGTATGGGATGAAGAAAGGTTTGTAAATGGGGGACATAGAAACATCCTGCAAGCAAATCAAGACGCATGCCAGATGAATGATCACTGTCATATAAGAACTCTTACAGGTATTGCATTGAGGAGATGACAGTACGAGGTGACACCCCTGGCTCCCTCGGCTGTCATGACTCAGGGAAGCATTGATGGGGAGAGATGAAGGCCGAAGGGAGGAGGAATGAAGCAGAGAGAGATGCAGGCGGAAGAACAAGGCTGGAATGGATCTGCAAGTGACACTTGGGTGATTGGCTCCAGCAGTGGCAGAAAGCAGGAGACCGCTTCCAGTGACAGATGCAGGCAGAAGCTACAGCCTTTTTCTTCTGCCTATGTCTGTCACTGTCTCATAGTTATGTTTTCCTTCTTGTTTTTTAGTGCTGTTTCTTTATTGCTCTTGCGTTTCTTTGTAGTTTTATGCTGGTTTTACACTCATTTTTCTGCTGGTGCAACTTTTCTATTGCTTGTTCTATAGTGGTACCTCGGTTTGTTTACAAACTTAATCCATTCCGGAAGTCCGTTCATAAACAGAAACTGTTCTTAAACCGAGGTGCACTTCCCCTAACGAGGCCTTCCACCATTCAGATTCCGTTCTTAGACTGAGGTAAAGTTTGCAAACCGGGACACTACTTCTGGTTCTGCGGAGTTTGTGAACCGAATCATTCGTAAACAGGACTGTTCTTAAACCGAGGTACCACTGTATTTGTTTTCTATTGATTTTTAAATTGTGAGTTGGCCTGATGACATTGCAAGTTGGGCAGCATATAAATCTTATGCATACAAGACTGTTTTAATCCCTACCCACCTTCTCGGGTAATGAGATTAGCAAAGCGGGCCCTCTTGGTAGTTCCCCGCTCAAGGTGCGGGGAATAGCAGCCCAGGTGAGGGCTTTCTCAGTGACTGGCTCCACAGAATTGGGTCTCTCATATTCAGTGTACTGTATAGCTCTCACCATAAGCTGATGATACACCTTTTTAAGCTGGCCTTTGAGGTATTTTGTTTTGTGGTCCTCACATTTCTACGGTTTTGATCCCTTATCAATGTTTTTTTTAGAATTAATTGTAGCAGTTTGTTTTCAGAATTTTTTATTGCATTTTTCTAACCTGCACTGGGCTCTTACAGTGAAGGGTGGGTAAGAAATACAGTCATACCTTGGTAGTCAAACTCCTTAGTTGTTGAACAAATTGGGTCCCGAACGTCGCAGACCTGGAAGTGAGTGTTTTGGTTTGCGAAAGTTTTTTGGAAGCCAAACGTCCGACGTGGCTTCCAATTGGCTGCTGGAAGCTATCATGTGGCATCCTGCTCATGAGTGAACCATGCCCACCTTTCTCCTCACCAGGAGAAAACAAACCATAATTCACATCTTAGTATTATGTTTGAACGCTATGTCTCTGCCATGATCAAGAACAAATTTGGGCTGCAGATTATGGTTTGTTGTACATGAAACAAAGCATGATCTCTGGTTAAGATGTAACACTAAGCCAGAGGATTGTGTGTTTATTGCTCTCGGCACGAGTGGAAAGGAGCCAAGTGTGCCTGAATCAGTTGTGCATGATAAGCTATGGTTTATGATGCGCTGTGACTTGTGAATGGGCCCATTGTGTTTTCTGTTTGCTGCTTTTTGTATTAAGCAGCGCTGGCTAAAGAAACCACTGCTGATTTAACAGAGGACTAAAATATCAGGGAAGAGCCCTGAAATATTGATGTGTTTGTAGAACAAAAACAGCTTGCTACTTCTGGGCTGCTTTCTTCCCGTTTCTCTGGGGGAAGCACAGCAGATGTGTGAGGAGAGAGAGAAAAAGTGTAATTGGGAAAGAAACACACCATACATTAGATTAAGCGATAAAATCAGTAGTCACCTCCAGACATCGTGCTGAGCGCTAGGCTGGCTGACGAACTGCTAATAACTTTTAAAAATAAAAAACCAAAACCATTCTTTCTTTGTTTATTCTGTAGCCTCAGACCATAAGGCAGACTCTCCAGAGGACACTGCAACATTACGAGCATCAAGTTATTGGGTAAGTAGAGCTCATTTCTCAAAAAATGGCGAGTGGATAGATAGATGGTGGTGACAATAAGAAGCAAGTGACATTATGATTCTATGATGTTGGCTAACATGAACACCTCATAGGCGCATAGGAAATTGCCCTTACTTGGAGACCTCGGGCATTGAACCTGGGACCTTTGGCATGCAAAGCAGATGCTTTACCACCACTGAGCTATGGCCCTTCCCCCTTTGCGTTCTTCATTGCTAGCTTGTTACGCCAATTCTCAAATGGCTGTGGTGCTGCTGTTCATAGAATTTGGATGCCCACAACTGCTCAGCTCATGCTAGCTTTTTCTTCTTCTCAATGCAGAATGATCCGTTTATTTGTTGTAAGCTACTGATACAGTTTTGTCCACAGCCATGGAATTTCTCTCAGGGATCATTCACATTTCTCTCAGGGATCATTCACATTTCTCTTTGTCCCACGATTTCTAAGGAATGGGTTCGAGAGGTGTGTTTTTTTGTCCCACCCCTTTCCCTGGGGAAACCTGTTGTCTACCACTGAATCACCACAAACATTAACGTAACAAACATAAAACTTAAATTAATAGGGCAGAAAACCCTATTAGATTCAGTAGACAGTGGGTTTTCCTGGGGAAAGCAGTTCCTAGAAATCACGGGACAAACAGACGTATGGATTAGCCCTCAGTATGGGATGCATTGTAAGAAACAGAATGGGATTTAGGACTCAGCTAGGGGTGAATTTGGATCCCCTCAGGAATATGTGGAACTAGATTTTTTTCTAGAAAAAGAGGTGTTGGAATACACCATGAACACCTCCCTTGTTATAATGGTGATGGCGCCCACCTTAAGAGGTGCCAGAACTGAGTTCCGGTGAGTTCCAGCCAAAAAAATAAAATAAAAAGCCCTTTGTGGTGTTTCTTTCCGGTTTTCGGAGAAGTAGCTCAGCTTATTTCAGAAGTTGGCGAAACTTTATACTACTGGCTCAAATAAATGCACTCAAGAGCATGGGTAGGTAAAGATATGGATTGAGCTCTTAACAGGTTTTAAAAAAACATTTAGTTTTTATAATTTTGGGACTATTTTATGGAGAAACTGTATGTGGCTTGTGAATTGTATTGTATTGTATTGTATTGTAACGTAATGTTTTGTTTTAAATGCTAATGTTGCGCACTTCTTGAAGGATTTGCAGAAGTGATCAATAAAGAAATCAGCACCAAATAACATAACTAATTCTGGGGACAGGATTAACTTTTTTTTGTTTTTTGTTTTGAAAAGGAAAAGGTAGTTGGATTTCCCCCTGCCCCTCCAAGTTCAGGATTCTGATTTTGTTTTAGCAGAGCATAAATACAGTCCTATGACCTTTCTGTAGAATGAATCATGTAATGGTTTATTTATAAACAGTTCAGATATATTTGCCTTGTGGAAATTATTTCAGACCTCGGCCAGACTGCCTTTCTATTGTGCTAAACGTAAGAATACATCACCCAGTCCTTGCTAGAGAGAATGTGCTACTCCAGTTAATGCTTTACATACGTGAGTAACACTGCGTTGTTAGAAAGGAAAGGAAAACGGTGTTGATAGCTGAAAGAGCAAAGCGGAATGGTGTTGTAGCAATACAGTAAACTATGTTTATGATAATATTTTTTCTTTGGAAAAGACCTTTCTCGTCCAGCATTCTATTTCCACAGTGGCCAATTGCCAATGCTTCTGGGAAGTCCAGAAACAGGACCACAGCACTCTCCTGCTTGGATTTCCCAATACTGCTTCTGATACTGGGATGCCATGAGCTGGCCAAGTCAGCACAATGCAGATGGATGATTTGCCGGGGAACTGGGGAAAGGTCTCTACTGAGATGGGGAGGTTTTTGCCAGACTTGGGGGTGTCTGATAATGAGGTTCCTGGGCCCCTCAGCCTGCTTTCTCACCTCACCCTCTCCACAGTACGGCTGGGTGGTATATCAAACCAGTTTGAAGTCCACATCGCGATTTCGGTTTCATAATTTTTGACCTGCCAATATATCATGATATGTGCTATGCAGAAATCACAACGTGGGGAAAACCGTGAAGCCCAAATTTCTCTCTCTTGATTCCTGCAGCCTCTTAACATTGCCAGATCAGCTCTCCGCTGGCTCATGCAAGGGGGGGGGCAGCGAATCGCAAGAGCAGGCGCTGGCAAAAATCACCGCGAAGCCAGCCAGTGCCTTTACATAGCTCCATCCTTATTTCAGACATTGTGGTATATTGATATACTGTGATGTTTAGCTGGTGATTCGGTACAGAGCAGTGTTGAAAACCAGATATCACCCAGCCCTGATCCACAGTGCCTTCTGCATTCCCCCCCCCCCCCGGAGTCATCAGGAGCTGGGTCCGTCCAGTCCAGTGGGAAGAATGCTGTTTCCCTCATGTCCTTTCTTCCAGGCTTCTCATAGATCTGGTTGGCCACTGAGAGAACAGGATGCTGGACTTAGAGGGACTGTTGTTCTTACACAGAGAAGATCTGGGGAGAGGGGGGGCACATGGAGAGAAGAGTGGGGGAAGTTCTTTTGCTAGTGGATCTGTTTTGTTGGCTAACGGCTCCATGTGTCTGGATACTCTTGCTGAAATAGGAAAGTTTTCAGCCAGCCTCTAAAGAAGCACAGCGAAGGCAACTGCCCCATGCCATTAGATGTGGAGTTCCAGAAGGAGTGACTCCTCACGAATGAATAGCATGAATATTGTGTAGTGCCTGGAAAACTGCAAGTGCCGCTGGTCAGATCAGAGGACGACACCCGCCTTCATTGTCTGGTCCTCTAAGCTGAATGTTATTCCCAGGGGCCTGAAGTACACATTGTTAATGCAATTGTACCAAATCCATGGGATGCTAGAGCAATTGCTGAGCGTATATTGCTTTAGAATCATAGAATTTGTAGAGTTGGAAGGGATCCTGAGGGTCATCTAGTCCAACCCCCTGCAATGTAGGAATATGCAGCTGTCCCATGCGGGGATTGAACCTGCAACCTTGGCATTATCAGCACCATGCTCCAACCAACTGAGCTATCCAGGCTTGACTGCATTTACAATAAGACTGGCAAGCCCATAAAAGCTGATCGTTTGCACCAATATATAGAAACAGTACTCTGCCGCCCCCCCCCGCCCCTAGTGTAAAAATGGACCCAAGTAGCAGCATCAGATTATATATGCTCCAGAGATTTACCCTTAACAACCCTGAGTAACTGCCTACACCTTGTTTATATTGGCCACTGTACCTTTCCTATATAGTTTGGATGAAGCCTTTGCCAAGATGGGTTAAGCAGCATGACAAGGGGCAAATGCCAACTGCTGCCGTGGGCTCTTATGTAATTACCCAGGTGCCCTGGCAGCTTTGGCATGCTGTACGTCTAGGTGCAAAAAAATTCATCCCAGGCATCTGAAACTCTCTACGCTTTAGGGAGTCGCCCTTGTGCATCGCATAGCCTCTTTTGTCAAACTGAGCTGCAGCGATGTCCTTGGTGTTAATAAGGCTGGCGCGTCTGGAGAACCCCTTGGGGTAGAGTGGGAGAGAGAGAGAGCGAGCTATTGCTTGGGGAGTTGCCTGTGCATAGCTCATAGCTCATAGCTCGATGCAGAATATAGAACAGATGTGGGAGAAAGGGAGTGGAAACCTGGGCGTGGAAAACTTCTGGCAAAAAGAGCTGCTCTTCTATTAAAGCTTGTGTTCCCAAGACTCAAGGCTTGAGACAGGGAGTGTGTGTCTGTGTTGCCTGCAGAACTCCACCCCTTTCTCTCTCCCCTTCCTGAACCATTTGGTATGTTTTCCCCCCACAAGCATGACCATCTCACTTGCTTGCTTCTGACTGTAGGTGATTCAATCTAATAATGGGTTCAGGGGGGTCAAATGTGGAGCAAAACGGGGCCATTCAAAACAAAGGTTCCATAGCTATGAAAAATTATGTAAGCTTGTAAAATTAAAAGATGCTGTATATGTTTTTCTGAAAACCCCTGAAACTGTCTGTCCTGAACCTTTTGCTTACAGAATGCTGGTAGCAATTGAGCATTTGGTGGGAGGGAGGGAGAGAATACAAAGGTATAAAGAAACCAGGTTGGGTAAATTGTGGGAGTCTTATTGATTAAATTTACGGTTGAGAGCAGGAGGGGGAGAAGCCTAAAAAGTGGGAGAGTAAGGTTGGGGGAGGATGTGTGTCGTGAGCTTTAAGAAGCTCCCTCATATACACTCATTCCACAGTTATGTTTCAAGAAGAGGGACATGAAAACACAGTTTCCCCACTTTCCAGAACTGCATGTCTCCCCCAGTCGTCCCCGCTATATAGGGCTCGTGTCTGAAGCTGGAAGCCTCCTAGTGCTGTATTGCCTAGCAAGGGGAGGTCATGGGGAGTGGTCCTTTTACCCTCCCTCCTCCTCCAAAAGGTCTGAACAGCACTCTGAGATTACTGTTCCAGGTTGTTTGGAGTCTTCTTAGAGGACTGGATGCACCACAACATTATGTTGCAGGTCCTGCTAGTCATTTATGAGATTCCCCAGTCCCGGTATAGATCCTTGGGCAGTGGCTCTAACTAATCATTTATTGCTGCTTTCTGTTCCCAGTCCTTTAGCCAGTCGCCAATCAATGAGAGCACATTTCCTCTTATCCCTTGATTGCTAAGTTTACACAGAGCCTTTGAGGAGGGATATTTTCGAAGTCCAAAGTTCCTGGATTACTCCCATCTGGCATGCTTTAATAACTCAAAATGTGGACGTGGCAGAACTTAACCTTTGAAGAAGCCATGCTGATTCTTCCTGAGAAGGCTTGTCCTTCTTTATGTTCAGTCATTCAAGATGCCAGTTTATTTTTGTTTTGTTTTCATGCACCAGTTTTGTGTTTCTTTCTAGTTACAGGGATGCTGAAAAGAACTTCCACAATCTCTCCAACCGGTGCTCCTATGCAGACCGCCCTGGCAACGACGAAACTGAAGATGTCTCAGGAATCCTCCAGTGTACAGCAAATATACTCGGTACCGTGTACATTTGTGTCATTAGCAGAAGACGTTTTTCTGAGTTTCCCTTCTTCTTTTCTGAGCTTTCCCTTCCATGGAGGCCCATTCTACAGAGTTCAGATTGGTAATGCCAAGGTTGCTTCCATGCAGCTATAATCATTGCCTTATAGTCCAACGTTATGTTCCCAACTGTTAGTGGTTAGCTAGATGCCTCTCGGAATTGGGGCAGAAAAGCAGCTGCCCTCCTCAGTCGTCATCTCCCCACTTTTCAAAGTATACCAACATATTTGACCCCACTAATAAAATCCCAAGCCTGATGTCCAAACATCTACTGGCTCCTGATGCATATTGACACACCCCATTGGAGTAAGAGACCTGATTTGTAAAGGATGCTATCTGAGCATTCCCCACTATGTACATGGTACACATGCCATGGCTTTGCAGAGAATGCAACAGCCCCAGCTTATGCTTTGGGGCTCTACATGAGCATTGCTGGATCAGGGCATAGCTGTTCTACATTGGGGCTCTATATTGCATTGCTGGATCAGGGCATAGCTGCCCACTCTTGTTTTCCTGCTGACAAGCTGCAAAGCCTTGGATAGATTATTTAGTTTTTTGGATGCAATCTACTGCTTGTAAATAGTGTTGCTCAATGTCAAGAAGTTGTGGGTCAGATAATAGGTGAGCTTATCTCAAAAAGCTCCTTTATACATGTGCTCTAAACATTCTAGGGCTGGAAGAATTTTGCTTCTCCTTGAGGAAATGTTCACAGTTAGAAGCTTATGGGATTTTGCTACTGTGGGTGGTGGAAGGCTCACTCCCACTCCATCCTAACTGTGCTCTGTCGGTCCTTGTTTTCTGTCTTCCATTCTGCATGATTAAAGGCCTTTTTAAGTGTTCCCCTCTCTAGTTTTGGAAGCAGGCATTCCTGCTTTTGCCTTCCACGCACCCTGTTTTTGCGCTTCACTTTGAGTGTGGCCCCTTCTTCACCTGGGTGTCTCTTGGCCCGTTTCCTTCCTCTCCTTCCTCTTTTATTGTCCTCTCCAGTGCCTATACTTTTCTTCTCCCAAACCGCACAGTCTCTGCTCTCTAGATGCCACAGCGACCTCTAGAGGGCCACAGGTTCCTCACCCCTACTCTTCTGAGGGAGAAATTCCTGGCAGGTTGCTCGTTTAGTGCCTTTCCAGGAATTTGCAAGCAGCTAAAACATCTCTCCCCACCCCCTCCGCAATCGTGCTTTGTGATTCTCACACTTTAACATTATAGTGTGTCGAAAGCTGTGCAAGGAAATTCTCACTGTTTGCTAATATCTTTGCCTCTTGCATGCCTATTTTTAAGGGTGCGAATTTAACCACCAAATAGCTCCCCAACCCAAGTTGTGTCTTGCAAAGACCCTTGAAGATTTCTATCACGTGTTTGTGCCTTAGGAGCTGGCCTCTTCTATTTCACAGCCCATGTTTTCCATTCCTGCCCATAGGATGTTGTCACTGTGGCGGCTCGCTGGAAAAGATTAACTGGGCTGAGTCATGAGATTTATTGAAAAAGAAAAAAATTATGTAAAGGAACAGGTGTGGGGGAAAGTCTCCAGCAACATTTCCACATGTATGGATCTCTTTCTCCATAGTTTGCAGTTGGAGTCAATCCCATGAACATGTCCTGGATTAGGAAACAGGGGCGGGGATGAGATAGAAATATTTGACTACGGGGATATTAAGCTACTATGTTAAATTACAAAAAAAAATATTATTTGTTTATTAAATATATATCCTGCACTTCCTCCAAAAGTACCCTAGGGCAGCAGCACATGAATGAGAAAACAATAGAACCTCTAAAAATAATTCCAGTACAGGTAGCAGGCTGAGATATAATTGCAATAACAAGCATTCCTGGTCTAGGGGAGACGTAATATTGACTTCCTGCAAACTGGTGTTTTGTTAAATCAGGAACCATCTTTGTGAAAGCATGCTTCTACCCTTTCCCTTCCCAATGTTAAGCATGCTTTCACTTTCTTTGTGCTATGTTTGAAGTGGGTGCTGAGGCTTGGACACCTTGATTCTTCCATGTGTTTTTAAACCTGTTTAAGAAACTTATATCCCATCATTTCCACCATTATGGTCTCCGAGGCTTAACAGCATGAAAACGTAATTAAAAATACCCACAACAACAGATTAAAGCAAAGCAACCTTAAAAACCAAAGCCAGCAAGATGCTTCCTTTGAAGCAGCTAAAAGCAGGTTGATTTATTATTACGAAAAGTTCTAGTCAATAGGGTAGAGCCTAGGACTTGCCGATCAGAAGGTTGGCGGTTCAAATCCCCGCGACGGGGTGAGCTCCCATTGCTTGGTCCTTGCTCCTGCCAACCTAGCAGTTCGAAAGCATGTCAAAGTGCAAGTAGGTAAATAGTAAACGGCGTTTCCGTGCACTGCTCTGGTTCACCAGAAGTGGCTTACTCATGCTGGCCACATGACCTGGTAGTTGTACGCCGGCTCCCTCGGCCAATAAAGCGAGATGAGCGCCACAACCCCAGAGTTGGTCACGACTGGGCCAAATGTTATGGGGTCCCCTTACCTTTACCTTTAACCTGACATCTAAAGATAAAAAAGGATGTTTTCAGGAGCCTGTGCGGGGAGGGAGTTCTATAACTCATAGACCACCACAGAAAAGTCACCCAGTAACCATAGAAGGGTCTATGGCAGTAATAGCCTCCAGATGACATTGGACTCCAACTCCCATCAGTCCTATCCAGCAGGGCCAATTGTCACAGATGATAGAGGTTGTAGTCCAGCAACTTCTGGAGGGGGGACCACTTTGGCCTTCCCATTATATGATAACCTCACTCGACAGGCTGATTTGTTTAGGGCAGGGTTTCCCAAACTTGGGTCTCCAGCTGTTTTTGGACTACCGTTCCCATCATTCCTGACCACTGTTCCTGCTAGCTAGAGATGATCGGAGTTGTAGTCCAAAAACAGCTAGAGACCCAAGTTTGGGAAACCCTGGTAGAGGAGAACGCAGTGCATTTTTAAACTACTGGGGGATAGCTTTGCTCCAAGGCCTTATGAAGCCATTAACGCTGTAAATGTTGAGCTTCATTTGGGGGACTGCATTGGGATTATAATCTTTTTCTCCCTGCAGATATGGACAAATAATTCCCACCCTCCCACATCAACCCTACCCTATTGTTTCTTGCCTGCGGGCATGAAACTTTTTAATTGCACTCCTCTCCCAAGTTCAGAAGACAATGTGCTATTCAGATTGTGCAACATTTCTTACTTCTCCATTGGGATTCCATTGATATCATTGGGGCTGCTGAATATTTATACCAAGTAGCTAATTCATGCCCTTAGGAAATAAATATTCTGGTATAAACGAATGACGTGGTCTTTTGCTGTTGTTTTCATTCTTGGATAATTATTTGTTAACGTTTTATTTAGGGAGATTCGGGGGGGGGGGGCGCGTGGAGATGTTGTGGTCGGTTCTGCAAGCTTCCTTCCTGCATGGCGTTCTCTCAGCGTGGAGAGAATATCAGCAGGTTGCGTATGAAAACTGCAACCTGTTACGTAAACATGTGGCACAGGGGATTCTTAAATCAGAGGCAATGCACTGCCAGACATAGTTCTGCCTGTTACCCCTATCAAGTCCCGTCCACATCATGAAGTCAGGGCATAGTTATGACTGGTGATGAGTGGTGCTCTCAGGTACTGTGTGGAAGTCTGGGAGATCAGCAGCAGATGGGACCAGAGCCAATGATAGGCAGAGCCAACTAACTTAGGTGTTTTCCCCATCAGCTTAAGGGTCATGGCTCAGTGGTAGATCATTTGTTTTGCATGCAGAAGGCCCCAGGTGTAAGCTGTGGGAATTTGCACTTGCAAGGAAAGCTATGCAATGCCTCCTGCTTTCCAGAGGACAAGAAAGAAAGAGTGACATTCTTAGCAGATTGGTGGATGTTCCTAACTTACGCAAATAAGTCTACCAATGAAAGACCTGTGCCAGTCACCTTTGAATGCATGGGTGCATAATTATGTGACTATGAATAATAATAATAATAATAATAATAATAATAATAATAATAATAATAATAATAATAATTTATTATTTATTCCCCGCCCATCTGGCTGGGCTTCCCCAGCCACTCTGGGCGGCTTCCAACAAAATATTAAAATACCGTAGTACATCAAACATTAAAAGCTTCCCTAAACAGGGCTGCCTTCAGATGTCTGGTAGTTGGTAGTTGACATCTGGTGGGAGGGCGTTCCAAAGGGCGGGCGCCACTATTGAGAAGGCCCTCTGCTTGGTTCCCTGTAACTTGGCTTCTCGCAGTGAGGGAACCGCCAGAAGGCCCTCGGCGCTGGACCTCAGTGTCCAGGTAGAAGGATGGGGGTGGAGACGCTCCTTCAGATATACTGGACCGACACCATTTAGGGCTTTAAAGGTCAGCACCAACACTTTGAATTGTTCTTGGAAACGTAAGACTTGGTTAATGTAAATGCCCCCCCCCCAACGTTTTCCTCCAAAATGAAGCAGTTCACGTTGTTGGTCCATTGAGCTCAGTTCTGTCTGCACTGGTTGTCAGCAGCTCTCCAGGGTTTCAGACATGGAGTCTTTCTAAGGCCTACCTGGAGCTGCCGGGGATTGAACCTTTCTGTATGCAAAGGAAAGGCTTTACCTCTGAGCCTATTCTCCTTCCTCAAGGCCACTGAGGGCCGGTGCTGTTTGGCAGGTAGTTTTATTTCTTCCTGCCCCTGGAAGTTGCTAAGTTAAAGGAAGGCTGGCATTAGCAGAGAGTGGGAGGGACGGTCTCCATGGAGACTGGACCTTTGGAAACCCTTCTCAACATTCCTTGCCCTGTTAGGCAAGAGGCTGCCTGCAGAACACTTGCAAATGTCAAAGCCATTGCTAGAAAGATATTTGGTGGTTCCTAGGAAACTTCAGTTTCCCATGTTACTTTTCCCCTTCTTGCCGCTTCTGAGCACAGAAGACGCTGTTCAGCCTAAGAGATAATAGCGACTGGAGGGTCAAATGCTCAAGAGAACCGCTCCTCAGACTGCAAATGAAAAAGCAGTCATCTTAAAGCTGGCTGTCCTTTAGCAGTCACCTTTTAAGGTAATAGCCTACCCAAGCCAGACAACATTTGGTGCACGATGTCATTCAGTGGTCTCTTCTTTGACAGTGTCAGCTCTTGCTATTCTGAACATTTTCTTAATCATAAGCATGAGCTTCTGTGACAAGAGCTTGAAAAGGTTGCATACATTTTTGTTTTAAATTATAGCTTGCTGGTACTGTCGTCTATCTAATCACTATCTTCCTGGCGTGTCTTTCAGGTGGGTAGTGCTTGAGGACAGTGTGGCAGCCGCTGTTCTCAGTTCTCTGAGCATTACAGGAGGAGAAGGGTGTTGGGTAGGGGATTCCATCTCCTTCATTGGTCCTCTAGCAATTGGTATGTAACCATAGCTCAGTCTGAGGTCCACCTCACAGACAAAGACAATAGACTGGAGGTCAGCTCATCATGTCTGGCCTCCTATGGAGTACTGCCTGGCTTTCCAAATTGCTAACTTACAGTGCAATCCTAACCATGTCAACTCAGTCCTATTGAATTCAGTGGGGCATATTCCCAGGTTAAGTGGGTTTAGGATTGTGGCTCTGGTAAAGAGAGAGAGATATGTGAAGGGTGTTGTGTCTGTGATAACAAAATGTGCAATCAGTTTACTTTCTGGTCAGGTCCAGCCCTACCAACAGCAGGGTGAGTCAGTCACCTTGTGTGACAGGAATTAGAGGGCACCGGTGGTAGCCCTCCTAGGTTTCTGTGTGCTACAAATCTCTAGCTGTGTGTGCCACAGGCCTGCCATACACCTCTTAAACTAGCCTCTTGCTCTCCGGAGCATTGAAGTCAGATTCAAATGCCAGTCCAGTCAGCTTCTGTACATGGAATGTGGGCAGGGCGCCATCTTGTCCTTCACCTCAGGCAGCAAAATGTACTGGGCCTGGCCCAGCTGGAGGGATAAGGAATTCAGGCTTTGGTCCTCTGCCCCTTTCCATTTGAGGAACCTAAAAGGAACATAGTCTCTGACCAACCATTAAAACCATATTCTTCAATAGGTGGCCATAGGTCTGATCACTTCTGCCAAACTTGGCTTAGTAGCCCCTGAATTGGCCCACTTCCCTCAGTGGTCTCTTGCTGATATGTGCTATCCGTTGCTGTGCAGGCTTGAAGTTTGAAGAACTGCAGGAGAAATTTGGGGCTGAATTCTTCAACATCTGCTTTGACGAGAACGAGCGGGTCCTCCGAGCTGTGGGTGGCACCTTGCAAGATTTCTTCAATGGCTTTGACGCTTTGCTGGAGCACATCAGGACTTCTTTTGGAAGGCAGGCCACTTCGGAATCCCCTTCTTTCCTATGCAAAGAGCTCCCCGAAGGCAACCTGATGCTCCATTACTTCCACCCTCATCAGATTGTTGGGTTCGCCATGGTGGGTATGGTCAAGGCGGCGGCAAGGAAAATCTACCAACTGGAAGTCGAAGTGGAGCCAATTGCAAACGACAAGTTGTGCCCCGAGGACTCGAATCCGGGCAACTGCAGCTGCCTCACTTTCGTCATCAAAGAGCGTGAAAATGCAAACATCACAAAAGCACTTCCTCTAGGCACTTCCCAGTCCCCCTCGGACCTGCGGATAAGCATCAGCAACTTCTGCCGCGCTTTCCCTTTCCACCTGATGTTTGATCCCAGCATGCTAGTGCTGCAGTTAGGGGAAGGACTTCGGAAGCAGCTCAGATGCGATACTCACAAGACGCTGAGGTTCCAAGACTGTTTCGAGATCGTTTCCCCAAAGATTGGTGCCACGTTTGAGCGGGTCCTCCTGAGGCTGTCGACACCCTTCGTGATCCGAACCAAACTTGAAGCGTCTGGCTCTGAAAATAAAGACAAGGTAATACCGTTACGTTTAGCCTGCTTTTTTTTAAAAAAAGGTTTGTTGGCAGATCAAGGAGTCTTCTAGCAAGCACGATCCGTAAAACTGAGGGGGAAACAACATTTCGTTAGGGCCAAATTAGACAAAACATTGGACGATCTGTGGATCTCCCAATGATCCGCTGGGGTGATAGGCACTGTTCTCTGCTTTACACTGCTGGAGTCATTTTACGGAGTGCTACTTCTCCCCCAGTTCCCTTCTTCAGGTGCTTTCCCTCACCTAAATAGTTTAAATATGAACAAATTAATTTTCACTGAAGAAAGGCTTTTAATAAATTGCTTCACTCAAGAGATCTTTTTAAATCCATATGTATTTGTTCACCTTATGGAATCAACAGGTCTGATGCTAGCCAAGTCATTTAATATCATAACTCATAGCCCTGAATTGTTGTTTGTTTGTTGTTGTTGTTGTTTTGCTTTGTCCCATTTAAAATTCAAATGGAATGGCCTGAATGTTATTGGACCATGAGGGACATCTGCCAGGTATAATTTTGGGGCTCTAATTCTTCCTTCATTCACAATCACTGAACGACAACAACAACAACAACAAACTTGACACTTGGCTGTTGTCTGCAGCCTTTGTATAAAAATCCCAGATTCAAATTCTGGATGTTTTGTCCCTTCCTTCTCCCCTCCAATATTCCTCACGCTTAGTTGTCAAAACTTGTTTAGACTCTGATGGTTTCTAAAATGAATTACGTTGGCTAATTTGACAGCTGTCAGTGGCTATAAATGAGAAAAGTGAAAGAATAGATGGCAACATGGCTTTTTTAAAAAAACACACACACCCAACACACTAATGGTTGTGCTTCATTGAACTTTAATAGCATCTTGGATAGCCACTTAGCATTTTAAATTAGAAATATGCAAAGCTTTCCCTATTAATTCCAATGATGCTGAACATTGCTTGTTTTTTGGATTTACTTGGGAAAGCAGGTATGTGTTTTTCACAAGGGAACAAGTTTTTCGAATTGTTAGTTTGCTTGTTACTTTGCATCCTAGCATGGGTGCCCATTGGAGAAAAAAGGTGGGAGAATAATGGAATTAAAAGTTTCCCCATTCAAAGTAAGAACTGGCTTGCTTTCACTTATGTTCTGGTGTAATGTCAACTGCTTTCTTTGCTTATCGTCATTCCCTGTTGATGTGTTGCATGTCTTGCTCTTGAGAAACGTGTCAGCTGCTTCACAAAAGACATGCCTCTTACACACCTTTCTCTGTTGCCTGTAATTGGAAGCTGTTGTGAAATATCTAGTGGAAAGTTATTATTTCTTTGCAACTTTATAATTACTATTAAAAGGATCTACAATTACTATTTAAAGGATCTACAAATAAGAGTTCAGAAAATCTTCTTTATCTGCAGTACTTTTCTGCAAAGATGCAGTTACGGCTTCTGAATACAGAAATCGCAAAAAAAGTTCCATTCCTGTTTTCATTAGGGTTTTTTTTCAGGTATATCAATAAAAACATTATTGTTATTTGCAGTCTTTTGTGATTAAATAGTGCATAACAACCTCAGATCGACGAGATTGATCTGTTCTTTGTTGATCAACTTAGAATCTGAGGACCCAAAAATGAAGTGAAACGCAGAAACAAGTATATTTGGAGCAAAACACGTCTTTACCTTCCTGGGTTTAGAATTGGTAAAAGTTATATATTCACTCATGGCCTGGTTCGAAAATTTGAAGTAGCAAAAAATCAAGACCTTCGTTTGTATAGATTTCTAAATTTGTTTGCCTTTTCTTTTCTTTTGCCATCTGAAGCTAAGGAATAAGGTGCAAAGGCTGGAGAGGAAGATACTTATTGCCATATTTCCTCCTATTAACTACTGGGTGCTGTGGCTGCTCCTTTGCCTTTAAATTGCAGCAAAGAAGGAAGGATAGCTGTTTCTCTTCTCTGCAGAGCTTGTTATGAAACTGAAACTGCTAGGGCTTTTGGGAAGGGATATGATGTCATTTCCTTTTCTTTTTCTGGGATGTTGTATATTCAAAAGGAAACTGAAATGACATTGCTTTCCTTCCCAGGAGCAGTTGAGGTTTCAGTTGGCTGCAGCAGAGACAATTTTAGGGTAGTGGTTGCAGGGGCACCAAAACAAAGCTGTAGAGGCAGCATTGAGAGGCAGGAGGTGCTCGATTTTAGTGTCACACAGGTTGTCACTGAAATTTGAGAGCCCAAAGTCCGCCACTGTGCACAGCAGCAATGAACCTAAACTTGCAGTTAGAGATACGGGAGAAGTTTGATTTTGTTTGCATTTCAATGAGAAGCTACCTAATTCACACTTCCTGAAGCAACATGCCCACAGAAACACAATTATCCTTTGAAGAATTCAAGCGTCTCTGAATTGTGCAATGCAGATCTCCAAACAAATGTAACATGCCCTGGGACGTGAGGATGAAGGGTGGGTAAATATTATTATGACTATTAATGACAACAACTACCAGTGTACAAATATTGCATTGTATTAGGGGAAAGTGTACATTAAAAAATGCATACATTTAATGAACATTACACACACACACACACACACACACACACATATATATATATTATATGGATTGTATTAGGGAATCGGCTAGTAACAATATGTGTATTGGTTGAAACTGTGTATTGGTTTGTTAGGAGAAACACACAGTAAAATGGCGGTGAGTTTTCATGAGCATTTGTAAAAAGAAGAAGAATGGCAAAAAGCTGCAGAAAATTGAATTTAAGATTGGGGGGAAATGACACACAGAGAGAAATTGAAATAGACTGATTTGTCCGTCTCTGGTAGCGATGGCAATGCACCTTAGCTGCCAACTTGCTTTTATTTAAGTAGAAGGAAAAGAAGAGTAACACATCCCTAACGTCACCCACTCTGTTGCCTGCAGAGCTTAGGGCCTGGGGAGAAGAAGCACGGCGCTGTAGCTCCTTCCTTAACAATACCCCTGGGGCCGCCAGTCCAATCCGGTCTGCCGTTCCTTCACTTTATTCAGAAGCACTTGTACTGCAGACTCAGGCACAGAGGCCTCCTCTGAGGGAAGATGATTCTTCTAGCTCCTGGCATAAGCGTCTCTGATAGTTTGTTCAGGGACTCTGCTACCTCCTTAAGTTACGTGCCTTGGGCTGTGTGGGTTTCTGCTCAGGCTCAGCTTCCCAACTGGAAGGTGACAGGCCTGTGGATTCTCGGGGAGATGAAGTATACTCCAAATGGCAAATACCTTCATGAGGGCATGATTGGATCGGGCCAACGTCATGATACAGCCGAAATAACCTGCCCTCAGAGGAGACTGTTTGGATGAAAAACAAGCCGAGACATGTTTCCTCACTAAAATTCTGCTATATGTTTTGGAAAGTTGTTTGTCTTTCTGTTCTCTTACAATATCGCAACCAGAATTGTTGATACTATTATTATTTATTGAATTTATATACCGTCCTATACCCGGAGGTCTCAGGGCGGTTCACAGAATAAAATCGAAATATAAAACTACTAAATACATAATCAAAATAAAAGCAACAACCCAATAACACCCCTCCCCCCCATGAAACCCCACCACATTTTAAAAGGGCATAGGATGTCAATAAAATCAAACAAAGGCAAAAAGGAATGTTTTTGCCTGCTGCCTAAAGGTGTATAATGAAGAATTAGGTTTTGTCTGTGTCTGGGTACGACTTGACTCCATTTTGAATCAAGATGGCAGGTTGAATCTTTTAAGAACGGCACTGATTTTAACCACTGATTTCAAAACCTCGCTGCTTTGTTGTTGTTGTTTTGGCTTCTTAGTATCGCTGGGCATTTCTGCATTTTATTTAAGTTCCACATATGCGCGCGCGTGCACACACACACACACACACACACACCTCACATTTTATTTTGAGGCTTTTTTCTTTTCCAAATCCCTACTCAGGCATGAAAACACTTGAGGGCCCTTTTCTCTCTGTCTCTGTCTCTCTGCCTGATTTATCTTGTTGGGAGTTAAACTTGGGGAAAGCGAGCTACATGCCTTGATCTCCTTGAAGAGCAATGGGATATTAATGCAATACATGAATAAAAACAATTGGTACAGCACACTGACATACCTAGTAGCAGAATCTTGAGTTTAAATAACTGTTGCATTGGAGCGATAATCTTACATATTATATTAGAGGCCCATAAAGGGGATTCGAGAGAGCTTTTACACCTTGCTACTCATTTTAAAAATGCCAAAAGGAAAGAGCTTGTTCTACTGTTAAGTGTTTCCAGGAGAAGCTTCATGAAAATTCGTAGAAGGTTGTACAATCATGATGGGGAGAAATATTACGCTGCCGGAGGGCTGAGGGTGGAAGCACCGCCATCAAAACTGACGTTGAGCAGACTCACAATTTCATTTAACGTTCGCTCAAATATGTGTCCTTGTCTCTTAGCTGGAATGCTAAACATTAAAAAGAGCCTCAGATTTCCCTCACCCGACAGGTCTTTCATCCTTGTAGTCTCTGTTTGTGAATCACGAAGAATTCAGTTCTCCGGTATTGGGCCAACATTCTGTTCTCTCACTTGAACACGGAGTTTCTGGCACCGAGCTCTGGGAATATGGGGGACGAAATGGCACATGATGCTTTAGCCATCCAACTAGCGCTCTTAAGATCTGAGATCTTTCTGCTTTGATCCGACAGTGGCAGTTGAGAAAGGCCCCTGCTATGTGCTTTGTGGGCCATTTGGGAAATGGGTTGAAATTACAGAGGCCCTTGGGTATGTTGGGAATAGAACACTTTCAGACCTGTAAACAGTCTCTCAAAAATAAGCATTGGCTTCGCTCAGAGCCCAGTTCTCCCCACTGTGTCAAATGTTCACTTATGGATAATTAAGTGTGATGTGTCCAGTGACGGCAGGGAGTGGTACGAAATGGTGGGAGAAATAAATAAAATGCTCCGTTGCGTGTGCTTCTCCACCAGGAACAGAAGCGGGAGAGGTTTGAAATTGGTCAAATAATTGTTGAGCATCTAAAGCATTCATATATGAGAAAGGCAACAAAGATCAGGGTAATACCAATTATAGCAACTGCTCTTTTGTAGAACAGAGCTTGCAGAGTCTACTTAATTGTTTTCGAAAACAGTGAAGGTGGGTAGTGGGCCAGAGCCGCTCTCCAAAACACAGTGGCTCAAAAGCAGTGAATTTACACTTAAATAAGTCTGGATAGGACTACAGCAGCCACTCAAATTATTCCAGATTTTGCAACTCTGTTTTGTGCATGTTTACTCAGAAGTAAAACAACGACCACCAACTAAAGTCTGAAGATTAGAATTCACAAAACACTGGGCTTTCAGACTTGTAAGTTCTGGACTACAATTCATTTGAAGTACAGCCAGCCTGTCGCAAAGCTTATCTTATGCTGCAGAGCCCAATCCTATGATGATTATGCAGAAATGTGGAGATTACTCACCTCCTTTTCCATTGCTGACTCTGTTGCTCTCTTTCTGCCTTTGTTTTCTCTGCGCTGCGAGTTTCTAAAAATGGACCTGGATGCCCACACTAGAGCTAAGCTTGAATGTAGAGCCGGAATAAGTATCTATCTAATCTTACATCTTCTCGTGTTGATCTCAATGGTGCTTACTTTCAAATAACCCAACAAGTTGTGGGAGAATTTGGCCACTGATCCGTCTTTTTCGTTCCTCTGATTGCCATTATACTTTTCTCATGGATATAAATTAGCATCCTCAATCAATCAATCAATCAATCAATCCTCAATTAAGATGCAGAGTTATATGGACAGATATTTGACATTCCTGCCCCTTTTGTCCCCTTTCCTTTTCAACCCTCTGTTTTTCCTTATTTATTTTATTTTTCTCTGCCTCTCTGAAGAAGCATGATTGTTTTAAATGTTTTTTATTGCAAATGTGATAGGTCATATCCCATTCTATAGTGTAAATATTTTTCATATTTCTATATATAGATAAATAAAATCTCATCTACACTGTCAGCATAGGAACTTAACTTTGATTGATCTCACAGTGCCTTGAGCAATGCATATCCTTGAAGTCTGAGGCTGAGGTCTGTTAAGGGTGCTTGGAATTGTAGCTCTTTGAAGGCTAAACTACAGTTCCCATGCTTCTCTTGGGGAAAATCTTCTGCTTTAAATGTATGGTGTGTACACAGACTGAGTTTGACTAAGCAAGGTTGATTAAACCCTGGAAGAATTGCTCTTGTTTCCTTTTCTGTTTTTTAATGGAGCTTAATAAAATACTGCTACACCTGAAGTCCTTAGCTTCTGTAGGGTTGCTTTACCTGTGCATTCATTTGCCATTCAGCTGAAGCCATGACCTGGAAAATCCTATAAGCTTTATCTTTCTCCTGTGTGTATAATTTTTAAGCTTCTTTCCTGTAGTCAATGTAGCGCTAGGGGAATACCCATAAAATTGCCATCTAATTAAGAGTAAGCAGTGACTCCAACTTACTGTTTCCCATTAAACATTCTGTAAGAAATACGGTATGTAGCTTAACAACCGGGAGAGCATTTAGTCCAAAAAAAATATTATGAAATTTAGATTGACAAGCTTTTTAAAAAAGCAATAGCAAGCCAAATTCTGCCTCCCCCTTCCAAACATTTGATTGCATGAGGAGTAAGAACTACAGCCACAGTTCAAAGCCCAATGGCTTAGTTCCACCAAACTTCATTTTTAAACAGTTGGTGGGTTTATGTTCAAGGTGCATGTCCAGCAGAGAAGACAGATTCCAGGAATGGAGCTTGTTAGAAGTATTAAGATTCAGCATGAGGATAGCTGAAGATGGAATGGCGTAGGGGTTGTTTCCCCATGACCTGTTTGAGAAGCGTTCAGCCTGATTTGTTTGCAGAGAGCTTAGACCAGGTCTGCTATTTAATGAGCATCCAGCCTCCTTTGTTCGTGGTGGGAATCAGATGGTGTAGCAGGAAGCAAGGGTTATCCCACACATTCATTGGCAACTTCACTCTGCTTGTCACAAGGAGTCCAATATTTTGGGGAAAATTAGGTTTTTTTTCTAGGGACAAGGGTGGCGCTGTGGGTTAAACCACAGAGCCTAAGACTTGTCGATCAGAAGGTCGGCGGTTCAAATCCCCGCGATGGGGTGAGCTCCCATTGCTCGGTCCCTGCTCCTGCCAACCTAGCAGTTCGGAAGCACATCAAAGTGCAAGTAGATAAATAGGTACCGCTCCGGCAGGAAGATAAACAGCATTTCTGTGCGCTGCTCTGGTTCGCCAGAAGCGGCTTAGTCATGCTGGCCACATGACCCGGAAAAACTGTCTGCAGACAAACGTCGGCTCCCTCGGCCAGTAAAGCGAGATGAGTGCCGCAACCCCAGAGTTGGTCACGACTGGACCTAATAATGGTCAGGGGTCCCTTTACCTTTCTAGGCTTTGTTTCACAAGAGCCCTAAATTAGCTTTAATTGCACACCTGTTATTTGCCTGGTTAGGACTGAACCCTACCTGAAAACAATGATAGTTTGGAGGCACCCATGGGGCATCACCAAACATGATTGGCAGATGTGAGAGAGGCTCCTTAATACCCTCCACATTCACTGACCCTCCCTCTGCAAATCCTTCCTTCCCTCACTACATTTTGCCTGCGGGACACATTTCCGCTTCTGGAGCCCACCTGTGGATTAAAAGAGCAGCTGACATGGTTGGAAAATGCCCTTTTGCAGGGAAGAAATAGCAGGTGAGAAAGTGTTATGCACTATCTCTTGCCCACCCAATTCCCACCCAGTTCGCGCATTAATATTCTGAGGCAAATTTGATGTAGGGTCTTCCTAGGTTTGCCTTGTAATGTGCTAGTCTCTAATGAGTCCTATATGCCTCATTGAGGGAATCGGCAATGGAGACCAGTTCTAGTGACATAATTGTATCTGAGGTTGTTTTTTAATGAGGTGATTTATTGTTCATCAATGCTCGATGCTCATAATGAGTGGTTTTAATGAGGATATTTAAAATCATTGTCTACTGTCTAGTATTCCGGAGGTTGCAAATAGCTGAGGTGAGATGCAATTTAATAGAGATGAGAGTTTCTCTGCCATGGAGAGCATGCACCAGGGTTGAATAAAATTTCCTGTAAATCAGCAAGACGCAGCGCAGAGTACATCGCAATCAATAGTAGTTCTCTGACCTAGACCTGCAGTTTGAAACTGTGATCGTGCCCGCCTCGTGTTCATACAGGAAAATAGTGTTTTCACAATATTCTAAGGGTACCGAAGCCTCTGTGTGCATTTTGTAAGGCTGCAATCAGGGAGAAAGAAAACCAACTTCCCAAGGCACGAACTAAAGGCAATGGGGTTTTGTTTATTGGTGTTGAAATTCTTGGAGCAAGAAGGCAACAAAAGCAAATTTTAAAACTCAATGAAAACTATTGTCTGTAGTGAAACAGGTTGGGATGGGGCAGTTGGGAAGGGATCAGTTTTGTGAGAAAGTTTGAAAATACTGTAAACATTTACTTGCCTTTACTAGCAAGCAAAGATGTTATTGGGCAAGACTTTCTGGGCAGAGAATGCCAATGGATGAGGAAGTATATATAGGAAATAGAATCACAGAATCATACTATCATAGAATTGTAGAGTTGGAAGAAACCCTGAGGGTCATCAATGCAGGAATCTCAACTAAAGCATCCATGACAGATGGCCATCCCACCTCTGCTAAAAGGCCACCACTTCCTGAGGGAGTCTACTGCTGAACAGCTGTTATTGTCTACCAACCACAAAAAGTTACAGAATTTAAAGCACATAAAAGCATTAAAAGAGGGAGGGGAATCAGAAAACATTCAGATTATGTAAGAGAAATTGCAATATTTAGATATTTTGCAACTTGCTTGGGGATGTTTTAAAAATAAGAGCCCTCCAATACAATGCTCAACAGAGACTTTTGCTGATGGACTGTGTAATGGGATCTATCCCAACCCCCTGATTAAAAACTACATTTAAAAAGAGCACGTGGCCCTGACTTCACTTCTTTATTATTACAAGGGCAATATCTGGGGACTTTGGTTAGATCTGCCCCTTAAACATTAATAAATCTGATAAATAATAATAAACATGTTGAGGGGAAGCCATTGAAGTGTGCTAGAGAAAACAATTTACTGTACTGAGCCAACAGTAAGTTCAAATAATGAATTTTCCCCCGCCAAAAGTTGTGGCAATTGGTATGAGGAAGGCAAAAGCCCAAACAGGCCCAGTAATTCTACAGGCAGATTCTTCCCTGGCCTTGAATACAGCAAGGCTATACATGAGTACAGCCACACAACATGGCGAGCAGGTGGGACAACTGCTTCCCAATTGTGCTGTTTGCTGGAAGTGCAGCTGGTTTCCATGTTTGACTGGCAGACCCCACAGAAGACTGGCCCTTCCAGGTCTGTCACCAGATCTTCACCCTCCCACCAGGGGCCCTAATTGGCCTGATCAAATTTAAATTTTTGGTGGGTGATCCCAGCAGCCAGCTGATGCTAATGTCGGCCGACCACGCAGATTGCCTCTCCTCCTTCGTTCCCTGGAAACTGCACTAGGCCGCAATTGCTGCCACCGTCTGAGTTGAGGTAAGCTGTCTTTCCAGATAATAAGAAGGAGAAAGCCCGAAAAAAACCAACAACATTCTGTAGCAATTCCTTCACCCAAAGTTTCTGTTAGGTTGTCCGAAAGCTCCTATGACTTTAAACCTTGTGATTAATTGCTGGTTTGCTAGCGGACTATTTCTAACAAGAATGATATAAACTGTTGTTGTTGGAAATCGAGCTATCATTGATTTGGCCTCTGTACCCAGAATCTCTGACAAAAGCAACATTGCTTTTATTTTTGTACAGAGTAGTTGGATAAGTAGAACATGACATGACCAAATGTGTTGTGGGTCAACACAAGCCGAGCCTTCTATGAAGATATAATTTTCGCAGTCCGAACCATAAATGGCTGTTTCTCAGTAATGATGGTCAGCAGAGATTTTGTACTAATTTCAAGTCCAGGGAATGCTTTCCTGATGAAGTTCTGTTAGAACATATTTGGGTGGGGAAATAAAAACATCTAAATAAATATGTCTCAGCAAGCTGCATTTTTTGAAATCCCACAAAACTGAGTGCACACAGAGTGCTTCCAACAAAAGCCAGAACAGCCACCAGTCGGGTTACAAGACAGTGGAATTCACAGCATCATCGGTTGGTGATAATTCATATTTATTTATTTATTTAACAAAAGTGATATAGCGCTTGATTGTAACAAAACTCCCAAGCTGTTTACAAGAAACATCAAAACCATCAATAAAAACAGTTAAACACAAGTAATTGAAACATTTAAAAGTAAGATGAACTGTTAGAAGATTAAAGCACATTAACAGCTACATGTTCGGAAAGGCTTGCATAAATGAAAATGCTATTGTTATATTATTATTGTTATATATAATTAATAATTACGTCCCTTTATCAAAAGATGCCAGGGTGGTGTGCAACATTAAAAACACATTACAGAACATCACTGATAAAAACAGCAAAAAAACATACTGACAGACAGACAGCCTAATAAAAAAATAATCATAATAATATCAGGCCTCTCCCTCACATTTTTACAGGTCCTAGATTATTTAATAGCCATAGGCTTGGGTAAAAATCAGTTTATTACAACTGCAGAATGAGTATTTTGTGGCACCTGTAACCATGCCAGGTCTGTAGACCCCAAAGTCCTCAAATGGACTCATAAGGGGTAAGGTGGTCCTGCAGGTTCTTAAATCAGTGCTTGATTGCACCAATAGTTTGCACTTGAAGAAGAGTGGCTGGACGAGCAACCAATCAAGAAAGATTTAGGGCTCCTCCAGTTTGTCAGCATTTTGAGGGATTTCAGCACATACCGGGAAATTTAGGTTTGCTTAACTAAAGTGGATTGAAGTGCTCTGTTTCGCTAGTGAATCAAATCCACTTTAAAAGAATCAGACTTCCTTGTGGTTAGGAAAGTGATGTGGAGATGCATTGAAAAGAGTGAGATGAATATAAAAGGGAAGGCTTACAAACACTCCGGAAGCAAGTCAGGATGAATACTCAATGTCATATAACCTCACCGCAAAGAATGAATGCTCAGTAAAGTACTAGATATAATCTAATCTCCATGTAAACTTTGTGCAAGCAAATAAGGATGAATGCTCCGTAAATAGGACATCTGGAAGAGCCTTTAGGATTTTGATAAACTGGTTCAAGAATCCTTTAATACAGCATTTCTGAAAGTTTGATACCTCAGACACTATTTCTTTCCTGAATTAAAACTATGGGCACACTGCAAATTTACCATCAAGGAGGTGCATTTATGTTTCCTTGTTTGGATCTCAGACCGTCTAGGAAGGCATCCTCTTTGCACCTGCGGAAAAGATTGCTTCATGCCATCCTGCCCTTCCATAGGCCCAGTCGATGGCTCAGAGATCGGACCACACTTCCTGGGCAATAGGGGAGCTTTAACCCTTGAATAATAAAATAAAATCCAATAAAATTGCACAGAAACATTTAAAAAAGGGGTGAGGAAAGAGAAGGAGACAGATGCGGGGGAGGAACTATTTTTAGCTCTCCCAAAAGTATGTCAAGAATTAAAAATAAAAGCCTGACTCTGCTTTTTAGAGGTGAGTGGGAGGGAAGGAGACATCTGTTTGGAGAGAGCTGGTTTGAGACTGAACAGGCTCAGAACAATGAAGGGCAGGCCTCTGTAGACTGAAGGTATGAGACTGGGATTCCCAGAGCAGTGGCTGATGTCTGAGTGCCAGCAGAAACCAGGGGAAACTGACTTATACTGAGTTATTGGTCCATCAAACTCTATTGTTTACATTCTGACTGGCTACAGCTCTCCAAAGTTTCAAACAGGGTCTTTTCAAGCCCTGTCTAGATGCTGGATGCCAGCATCCAAGTTTGGGACAAGTACCCTTTGGCGAGAGACTTCTAGCAGAGATTTAACATGACAAAACTTGCAGCAAAGTAAAAGTGTGGCAGTATAGTTTGTAAAACCTTAAAATGTGGCGTTTTCAGTGAATTCCGAAGTTTTCCACTTCCACCAACATAGAAAAAGACCACAGGTTTGGTAAGTTATAAAATGATTTACTTACAAACTCTCCAAAGGTTAGATTCATATGCATTTCCATACAGCAGATAGAAAAATCACACAGGCCGTAAAATTTTGCTTGGTTTCAAGGTGGTAAATGTTTCTAAACTATTTTATTGTTATTTTTTAAAATTTGTATACCGCCTTTTGTCCATAGATCTCAGGGCGATTCACAGCATAAATATATAAGATGAAAGCACAAAATACATAATCAAAACAAAACAAAACAACACATACACACCCTCCAACAAACACATTTAAAAGGGTATATGAACTATTGGTATAGGAAAACATAAGTTTCATCCTGCATTGTTGTCTGAACTGAGAGAACTAAGGTTTAGTTACCTATTTCCTCTGAAGGTGAGGGGAAATGACATAGGCTAAGCCTAGCAGGTCAGCTGACTCTATGACATTAACCCCTTCATGCATTAATTGGGCTCAAACATGCTGGTTATATGAGGCTGGCTTATCAGTTCAATAAGAGAACCAAAACACAGCCATCTTTTAAAATTCAAAATTCTCTGGTGCAGTTCTCCAGCTAACTAATGTGTACAAGATTCATGTACTGGGGCAAAGCGTGTGTAAAAATGGTTATATTAGTGGAAATAGTGCACAAAAAGGCTATATAATGGGGAATTGTTCTGCAAAAATGTGTGTGTTGGGCAAAATTGCATACAAATTTGTATATTGCGAAAGATTCATGCTTAAATGCTGATGAATTCAGTGGGAAAACACAGCTGAGGGATTAAACACCTCCTCTTCTTTGTGCGCGGGACACAGGTGGCGCTGTGGGTTAAAGCCTCAGCGCCTAGGACTTGCTGATCGAAAGGTCGGCGGTTCGAATCCCTGCTGTGGGGTGCGCTCCCGCTGCTCGGTCCCAGCGCCTGCCAACCTAGCAGTTCGAAAGCACCCTCGGGTGCAAGTAGATAAATAGGGACCGCTTACCAGCGGGAAGGTAAACGGCGTTTCCGTGTGCAGCTCTGGCTCGCCAGAGCAGCGATGTCACACTGGCCATGTGACCCGGAAGTGTCTCCGGACAGCGCTGGCCCCTGGCCTCTTAAGTGAGATGGGCGCACAACCCCAGAGTCTGTCAAGACTGGCCCGTACGGGCAGGGGTACCTTTACCTTTACCTTTACCTTCTTTGTGCTGCAATCCTAATCTGGTTCACGACTGGACCTAATGGTCAGGGGTCCCTTTACCTTTACCTTTTAGTTTTAGGTACAGAAAGGAACACTTAATTATCCTTTATGCATGGCTGTATTCTGTTATGCATGGCTGTATTATGTTAATATAATAAGATAGTTTCCATAGCACAGTTTGCTGACAACTTTCGTGTTTCAAAGACTCTCCCCCATGATGTGTTCTTTCTCTTGACTGGGTTTTGGTGGGCGTGTTCTTAACTCTTCTGCTGCATGTGTTTTGAACCGAAGCAGCCTGTTCTGCTCTTATCTTGGGTCCTTCGCTTGCCACATACAAATTCAGCTGCATTCCAGGAGTTACTCATTTCGACCTTTGCTCCCTTCCGAATGTTTCTCTTTCGTGCATTTTCCCCTTCTGTACAGACTCACAAAATTGTTCCTATGGTGATAAACCTCCCCCATTTCCCCCCGCCCCATGCTTCTTGTACTTTTCCCATAACAAGTATGATAAATGGTGCACTGGCCTCATGAATGCGCTCTGAAGTATCTCTTGATTTCTGGCGTAAACATTCTCTTTGAGATAAGTCAGGAGTTGAGTCCGTCTAGCTCTTTAAAGCTTCGTCTTTGCGCTATTGGTTCACTTAACCCAGGATAGTCCAGTCCTGCTTGGTACATAACCCACTAAACCAGAGTTCACCAACATAGAGCCTTTCATCACATGCACAGAGTCCTTGTCTGCCACCTTTCCCAGGCTGAAATTAGGATTTAAAGAAGTGTTACTTTTGTAGCTCATGCAATTGGTTGAGATGTGTGCTTGGTTCCCAAACACACTCTACAAATGATCAAAATATATAATCTTTATTAATTTAAAATATATACATTTATGAAAAACAGACGTACATACAAGTAAACAAACATACAATCAAACAAACAAATAACAGAAAAATCAAACAAATCGCCACAGTATAAGATATAGGATTATTAATATAATTATCATCATAGATACTCCTGGTATTGAACACAATTATGTTTTAAATTTTGTATAGTGCTTGGTTTTATCTTCTAAGCTACTGTACTTTGAGACCCAGATGCAGTGAAAAGGGGAGTATTTTACAATGAAATAATAGTCCGAGTCTTGTATTGCCGTTCTGGCAGCTTCTTGACACACTCACTTGCATTTTTGAGCTCCCGGTGGCCCACTCTTCGTGACTGGTGACCGACATGCAGCATGGTGGGTCACAAGTTGCGGTCTACTCTAACGGGAGCAGCCTTTCAGGATCTTGGAGAAAGGTCTTCTCCATCCTCCCTTATCAGCTGAATTCTTTCTGATGGGACATCACTGCAGAGAGCCTGGGATCTTCTATGTACAAATTGGGTGCTCCACTGCTGAGTTACCTTATTGGCCCAAATATAAGCCGCACCCGAATATAAGCTGCACCTTTAAAATTGGAGAGGGGAGGGAAAATTACCCGAATATAAGCCGCTCCCTTCCTCGCTACTGCATACTGGGCCGGGGGGGGGGAGAGACACACTGCCCTGCCAGTGGCCTTTCCCCTTCCTCACTCTCTCTCCCTTTCCAGCCTTGGGGAAGAGGACAGGGGACAATGCGCTCCTGGCTGCATACCATAAGGTTGTGTATATAAGCCACACTTTAACTTTTCACAGGCAGAATTAGGGGGGAAAGTGGGGGAGGGTAGTGGCCGCTGGGACCACATAACAGTGTTCCTGAGAGATCTGCATAGGCTCCCAGTACGTTTCTGAGCCCAATTCAAAGTGTTGGTGCTGACCTTTAAAGCCCTAAACGGCCTCTGTCCTGTATATCTGAAGGAGTGTCTCCACCCCCATTGTTCAGCCCGGACACCGAGGTCCAGCTCCAAGGGCCTTCTGGTGGTTCCCTCATTGTGAGAAGTGAGGTCATAGGGAACCAGACAGAGGGCCTTCTTGGTAGCGGCGCCCACCCTGTGGAAAGCCCTCCCTTCAGATGTCAAGGAAATAAGCAGCTATCCTATTTTTAAAAGACATCTGAAGGCAGCCCTGTTTAGGGAAGTTTTTAATATTTAATGCGGTATTGTTTTTAACATTCGAGAGTGGCTGGGGAAACTCAGCCAGATGGGCAGGGTATAAATAATAAATTATTATTAATATAATTATATTCGGGCCAATACGCTATGCGCAACACCACCACATTTGGTGAATATGGTCATTTATGTGAGTAAATAGGTCTGCTGTACCCACTTGCTCTCTTATCACTATTATGATGACTTTAAGGTTGTCGGAATACTGCACTGTACTCTATGCAAAACTTCCATTGCACTTGACCTTGAAGCTGCAGGTGGTTTCAGAATGGTGTGGGCCCAAATGTATGGAGGTCAGACAGCAACCCCCCCGCCAGCTCTGCCCCCCAAACTTTCAGTACTTACTTGAAGACTTTTTTACTCCAGCAGGCATTTTAATTGAAGTTTGATTTTATAGATTTAAATGATTTTTATTTGTCTCTGTGTTCTTTTGTAAACAGAAAGGCTATTGTAATTAAGTGGCATAGAAATGATTTGATTAATTAATTGTTTAGTTAATTAATTAATATAGTGGTACATCGGGTTACATATGCTTCAAGTTACATACGCTTCAGGTTACAGACTCCGCTAACCCAGAAATAGCGCTTCAGGTTAAGAACTTTGCTTCAGGATGAGAACAGAAATTGTGCTCCGGCGGCGCGGCAGCAGCAGGAGGCTCCATTAGCTAAAGTGGTGCTTCAGGTTAAGAACAGTTTCAGGTTAATTACGGACCTCCGGAACGAATTAAGTACTTAACCCGAGGTACCACTGTACTCAACAAGATAGCTCAGTCAGTAGAGCATGAGACATGTAGGGGCGTGGGTTTCAGCCCCAAGTTGAGCCAGAAGATTCCTGCATTGCAGGGGGCTGAACTCTATGACCCTTGTGGTCCCTTCCAACTCTATGATTCCACAAATCTATTAATCTATGATTCTAAGTCATCTGGCCACAGTCTGTTGCCCAGGCCCTCTTTTTGATGATGCGATTTATAAGTGGCATCTCTGCTTGATGCATGCAGCCTGATGGAACCGGTCTATGCTTCTGAAATAATTGCCTCTTTTTCAGATACTTCTAATATCCGTGACGTTTATGACCACAAATTATATTTTCTAGAGTTGGTTCATGAACATACTTTTGGAGCCATGGTGGTGAAAAGTGATCAAGAGTTATCTTCCCTTGAGTCCGAGGCTGGCACATATGTTTCCTTGCGACACCCATTAAGAAAACAAATCCCCAGCTGCATGGACTTAGCAAGGCTTTCTTAAGGCAGAGCGGGGAGCAGCCATGCAGTTAGCCTCTTGCCAGAGGCAAGGAAGGATTCCTTCTGGGTGGTTTGTTTGCCTGATCACTCTGTTCAAGCTGTGGCTCATAGATTATGAGGAAACAGGCTAGCATTAACTACGAAAGAAGCGATCAGAGGGAAAAGAGGGGGAAAAGCAAATCCACTTTCCAATAGCTTGTATGAATGCAAAGACTTTTGTGTGTGCATGTTCTGGAAATTAGTGATGTGTTTGTTCACACAGTTCCACGGTTTATCTGTTTTATGCTTTTATTTTTGCTGTTTTATGGTTTGTTGGCCATGCATTATTTTTTGATGATAGTTTATGTAACCTTCCCTGGTAACTTAGGGGAAAGAATGGGCAAGAAATACCAGAAATAAACAGGCACTAGTGGACACCATTTTGGCCACTTCTGGGTTAGATTGTTGGTCCAGGACTGGTATTCAACACTAGTCATACTCAGGGCTAACCTGGGTCCGTTAACTTCCATATGTCTACTGTGAGTAGGACTTAGTTGAATACCACCCCCATGTTCAAAGTATTTGGCCATGAAGCTCACTGGCTAACTTTGGGCCAGCCACCAATTCTTAGCCTGATCCAACAGGGGCAAAATGTGAGGACCACTGTGAGGATTAGGCAGGTTCTTGTGTTTCGTAAGAGCCATCTCATTCTCACCAAGAGCAATGTGCCACTCCATAAAGCTTTGAGTTGCATGTAGTGCTGGTTGGTTTTCTTAAGGAGTATTCTTATATTTTGTGCATTTTTAATGGTAGTAATCGTTTCTTACCATGTTTCTTGGCTCGGTAGTAAATGTTCATTTTTCACAGAAATGATGTTGCACAGTAAACTTCAGTAAAAGTCCCTTGCAGACCTCACCCACTAAACACAGATAGGTTGGGGGCAACACTGTGGATAGGGGTTGCATGTGCCCCCCCCGCATTTAAGTATCACTTGTTCAGACAAAATACCCGAAGATTCTAGTGTTGTACCTAAAAGTGTGATCTGTGGATCTGAGCCTGAAATCCTGTGCCTTCCTATCTATCACATGCTGGTCCTAATACTTGCCTGTTGCAAGGATTACTGAGATAGTCAATACAAGGCTTTCTGAATACTTGAAATGTGCAGCATAAATGTGAAGTAATATCTTTATAGCCTTCTGATTTTCAGAGTTTCTGTTACCACCTATAAAATGATTACAGGAACACCAAAGTATCTCAGCATGCTCTTGTAGGGAAGCGTAATTAAGAGACTGTGAATTGTCATAGACAGTCAGATCAAAGGTTTGGCTAGCTCAGCAACCTAGTGTTTTTAATTAACGTCTTTTGAACCCCCCTTATGGGAGGTGATTGGATGCTTTTGAAACGCCAAATTGTCTTTACCACCTTTTCTTTTGTCCACTGTGTTTAATTGAATGCCTTTCAAAGGATACTGTAAACTGAAGAGCAGCTTCTCCTAAACCCTGCTGCTTTCTTCTTTGTTTTTCTGTCTGCAGGGGTTTCTTTCTCCCCTGTTTTCAAGTTTATCTAGTATGTAGGTCAATCAATCGGGCCCTAGTTACAGTTTTCACTAAACAGTAGCATGCAACTACAGCTCCTTGGTTTGGCCTTCAGCCACCCTTGAAACATTTTGAACCATGAGGTGGTTAAAAAGGTAAAGCAGTGTTTTTCAACCACTGTTCCGTGGCACACTAGTGTGCCGCGAGATGTTGCCTGGTGTGCCGTGGGGAAAATTGAAAAATTTGAAAGATTTAAAAATAAAGTATTTTATAATTTTTCATATTTCTGTTTACTTACTATTTCATAATAAAGTAATTATAAAATACTTTCTTTGTGTTTATTTGATTCCTATTCAAGAGAATTACTTTATATATAGTCAATATAGGCACAGAGTTAATTTTTTTAACATTTTCTAATGGTGGTGTGCCTCGTGATTTTTTTCATGAAACAAGTGTGCCTTTGCCCAAAAAAGGTTGAAAAACACTGAGGTAAAGGGACCCCTGACCATTAGGTCCAGTCGTAGCCGACTCTGGGGTTGCGGCGCTCATCTCTCTTTATTGGCTGAGGGAGCCGGCGTACAGCTTCCGGGTCATGTGGCTAGCATGACTAAGCCGCTTCTGGCGAACCAGAGCGGCACACGGAAACGCCGTTTACCTTCCCGCTGAAGCGGTACCTATTTATCTACTTGCACTTTGATGTGCTTTTGAACTGCTAGGTTGGCAGGAGCAGGGACCAAGCAACGGGAGCTCACCCCATCGCGGGGATTCGAACCGCCGACCTTCTGATTGGCAAGTCTTAAGCTCTGTGGTTTAACCCACAGCGCCATCCATATCCCGCACAGGAGGTGGTTACTCCAGTTCCAAAACCGAATTGGCAAACCTGCTTTCATTGCCTGAGACCAGCTTGCCAATCTGTGAAGAGTGGCTTTGGGTGTGGACTGTTTCATTTCTGTGTTCTTTATAGCACAATGACATTCTTTCCACCTGTTTTTTCAACTTCAGTGTCTGTTTTAGGCATGGGCCATGACTCACTGATAAAGTATCTGCCTTGCATACAGATGATCTCAGATTCGATCCCCAATATCTCCAGCTGGGTTGGGGGGGAAACGCTGCCTGAAACCCTGGAGAGTCACATGCCAGTCAGTTAAATGGACTAATAGATTGACTCAGTGTAAGACAGCTTCCTGTGTTCCTATGCTTTACAGTCTACAATGTGGTTGAATGTCAAAGCATTCATGTGTGAGTGTTGACAGTCCCAAATGACTGTTGTGAGTGTCCCAAATGGAAAACATTGCCCTGTACATGTAGATGTCCTTCTCTATCTGTTGAAGCTAAGATTGAACCTTCTCCTAGCAGCTGATGAGTTCCTAGCATTGAAGACACCATCTAAGCAGGAATACAGACTCCTGCTTGCCCACACTGTGCTATAGCAGTATGGAAGGGAACAATTTGTTGCTGCGAAAACCCCAACAGCTGCTAGATTTCTCGCAAGGAATTGATCTTTCAGTGTGGCGGCACCTGCACTTTGGGAATTCCAGCCACCTTGGACATTCGGCAGGTTTCTGTGCTGTACTGTTTTTGTCACCTGCTGAAAACTTTCTGTTTTGTTGTTTAAAGAAGCCTGTCCAGTCATGTAGATTTGCTCAAGAGTGCAATATCGAAACTCAAAGTGCAAGATGCATTTTCAACTGGGATGTACAGAAATGGCACTGGGCCTGGTTTGGAGAACGCTGCTAAGGATCAGAGGTACCAGATCTGGATAGAATATTCTATCCTTTCTCTAGGAAGCCCTTCAGCGGAGGACCATTTGTGTTTTCTGCAATACTTAGCCAATATACCCAATAAAAGTTTTTGGGTTTGTTTTTTTAAAGAAAGGAAGTCCTGCACTCTGTCTGCTAGATTTGAGATGAGCATGGATAGGCTGCTCATTTTTCCTCCTACAACTATTTTGTGGGAGTCACAGAATGTGAAAATCTTTCACTTTTCCCACCTACACAGCCAATGCTGACAGGTTTTGGGGGATGATGTTGCACAATGTCATTTATACTCAACCACTGGTCCACGTCACAATAAATTCTCTCTGCTGTTAGTCGGGATACCATATTTCTTTTCTGCCAAAGTGAGGTTGGTGTAGAACATTTGTTCAATGTACCGTAAAACTACACATACACACACTATTACTCAGGTGATTTCCCCCCCCCTCACCTGGCAATACCTCAGTTTGACAAATGACCTGATTAGCTCTTGAGAGTTAGTGTTAAATTTAATTGGAAGTTACCCAGGTAGGGTGCAGAGAGAAAAGAGCTTGAAAACTCCGAGTTTACAGATATCGGCTCAAAGAGAAGGGAGCCCAAGATGGATGGGAGTTTCTTAAAGGTGAAATATTGAAGGCACAAATGCATACAATTCCAACAAGAAAGAAAAATGAGAGGCAGCTGAAGAAACTGGTGCGGCTGCATAAGATGCTTACAGATCAGCTGAGATTTAAGAAGGGCATGTATAAGAAATGGAATAAAGGGGAAATCACGAAGGGAGAGTGGCCAACATTTGCAGAGAGAAGGTCAGGAGGGCTAAAGCTCAGAATGAGCTTTGGCTTGCAAGAGAGGTTAAAAATAATAAAAAAGGTTGATGTTTGAGGTAAGAGGGAGAACCAGCAAGTAGTAGGTCCCTTGCATGGAGATGAATGCTGTTGGGTGACAGAGAGAAGATGGAACTGCATGCCCTACCTCGCCTCTGTCTTGTCCCAGAAGGAAAGCAGTTCTCAACCTGGTGATAACAAAATAAATGATACAAGGAGAGAGCTGCAGCCCTAGATTATAGCATAGCATCTAGATCAAGGGAAGTAATAGTGCCACTGTATTCTGCTCTGGTCAGACCTCACCTGGAGTACTGTGTCCAGTTCTGGGCACCACAGTTCAAGAAGGACACTGACAAACTGGAACGTGTCCAGAGGAGGGCAACCAAAATGGTCAAAGGCCTGGAAACGATGCCTTATGAGGAACGGCTAAGGGAGCTGGGCATGTTTAGCCTGGAGAAGAGGAGGTTAAGAGGTGATATGATAGCCATGTTCAAATATATAAAAGGATGTCACATAGAGGAGGGAGAAAGGTTGTTTTCTGCTGCTCCAGAGAAGCGGACACGGAGCAATGGATCCAAACTACAAGAAAGAAGATTCCACCTAAACATTAGGAAGAACTTCCTGACAGTAAGAGCTGTTCGACAGTGGAATATGCTGCCAAGGAGTGTGGTGGAGTCTCCTTCTTTGGAGGTCTTTAAGCAGAGGCTTGACAGCCATATGTCAGGAGTGCTCTGATGGTGTTTCCTGCTTGGCAGGGGGTTGGACTCAATGGCCCTTGTGGTCTCTTCCAACTCTATGATTCTATGATTCTAGATTGAAAAAGAGGTGGTAAGGGAACAAAGTGAAATCAAACCTCCAGGGCCTGATGATCTGCACCCAAGGGTGATATAATAATAATAATTTATTATTTATACCCCGCCCATCTGGCTGAGTTTCCCCAGCCACTCTGGGGGGCTCCCAATTGAGTGTTAAAAACAATACAGCATTAAATATTAAAAACTTCCCTAAACAGGGATGCCTTCAGATGTCTTTTAAAGATAGGATAACTGCTTACTGTATTTACTTGACATCTGATGGTAGGGCGCTCCACAGGGCGGGCGCCACTACCGAGAAGGCCCTCTGTCTGGTTCCCTGTAACCTCACTTCTTGCAATGAAGGAACCGCCAGAAGGCCCTTGGCGCTGGATCTCAGTGTCTGGTCTGAATGATGGGGGTGGAGACGCTCCCACGTACTAAAGGTACTAAAGGTGCTTGTGAATGTAAACTCGGAGCCTCTGTCCATAATATTTGATAATTCTTGGAGAACAGTTGAGGTCCCTGTAGATTCGAAGCAGGCAAATGTTGTCCCCATTTTCCAGTATGTGAAAAAAGAAGACCCAGATAACTACCAACTGGTCACCTGGACGTCGATACCAGGAAAGGTCCTAGAACAGATAATTAAACAGTCATTCTGTGAGCACTTAGAAAAGGATGCTGTGGTTACTAAGACCGAACATGGGTTTATCAAAAACAAGTCATGCCAGACGAATCTCATTTCTTTTTTTGACAGCGCTACAAGTTTGTGGGTTAGGGGGATGCTGTGGATGTAGAGTATTTTGATTTCAGTAAGGCTTTTCCTTCCGAGGAAACTGGTAAAATGTGGGCGGGATGAGGTAACTGTTAGGTGGATTTGTAGCTGGTTGATTAACTGAACCCAAAGAGCACTCACTGGGGAAAAAGTGACAAGTGGGGTGCCACAGGGTTCTGTCCTGGGCCCATTTTTGTTCAACGTCTTTATAAACGACTTGAATGAAGGAATTGAGGGGATGCTCATCCAGCTTGCAAATGACACCAAATTGGGAAGGATTCAACAAATTGGGGAGCTGGGCACAAACTAACCAAATGAATTTCAATAGGGACAAATGTAAGGTTCTACATTTAGGCAGGAAAAACCAGTTGCACAAATATAAGGTGGGAAACACCTGGCTTGCCCGCAGTACATGTGAAAAGGATCTAGGGGTCTTGGTGGACCACAAGCTTAACATGAGTCTACAGTGTGATGCAGCAGCAGAAAAAGCTAACGCTAGGCTAGGCTGCATCAACTGACTGTAGCAGGGTTGGGAAACATGTGGTTCTCTAGATGTTGTTGTCCTCCGAATCCCATCAGCTTTAGCTAGCATGGCAATCAATGGTGAGGGGCCTTATGAACTGCAATCCGGCAACATCTTGTGGGCCACATGTTCTCCATCTTTGAAATAAAACTTCACCTTTAGGCTGAATGCAAGCCCCATTGAACTCAATGGGACTGACCTCTGAGTAGATTTGTACAGGATTGTGGTGTCAATTTAGCAGGATCGTATCTTCTGTGTTTTGACTGGGATTTGATCATGCATAGTTACTAGCTAGATGACAAACAGTTGCTGAATGTCCGATTCCCTAGCCAGGCCAACAGCCGGCCTTACCCTTAAGTGTTCCCTTTTTAAAATCTCACCAGTCAACCATTTAAAAGAGGAGTGCAGAGTAGGAGTGAATTCGGGGTCTACCTTCCCCACGAAATAACAGATAATCTTTTTTAAGCAGTTATGCTTGCGTTCTGTTGCATCAAAACCCTCGTGGTCTGCCATTTTAATGTTCAGTACTGTGGTGCATGTAAACATGAAATAAAGTTAATGTAAAATTGCATTTCAATTAATTGTTGTAAATTAGAATCCTGCTCTTTCGCAATCCCCTTAATTACAATAACTTACAGGAGAGAATTTCCTTGTGGATTCCGCCCACTGCCAAATAATCTTTACAGAGGTTAAAACACTTTCCATCAGCAAGATTTGTGCTGGGAACACTTGTTAGGAAAACATTAGTTTCATGAACCAAACACATTGTTTATCCAAAATGGTAACAAGGCAAATCAATGGTTTCTGGGAGCCTGGTGCCATTATATAGATTAACTATCAGAGTCTTACGTTGATGTCCCAGATGCGTTGATAAAAGGTCATGTATTTTAATTGCATTATTCTGCTTACTCCAAGCAGTTTATGAATTCTTTCCCTTTAGCTGCATGGGGGGGGGGGGAATCTACACTTCATCTTTTTCAGTGTGTGCAAGGCAAGTGATTTAGAGTGTGCTCATCTAAGTACGTTTCTTTAATTTATTATAGGACAATGATTTGCTATAGTGATGAAACTTGGTATGAAATTGGAAATGCTTGGTTAATGATGATAACAGCAATGTGACTTTTCATTTCCAGTTTATTGTGTATGTTGAAAATAGAATTACACTTTGCTGTTCAGCAGACAAAAGTGCGAGGAGCGGGGGACTTTAGGAAGCACTTTGACAGGAACAAAATATCTGCCTGGGCTAGAAGTGGATTTCTTCATAAGGTGTGCGCAGAAGAATTTTGTTGTTTGGAGGAGAGAATTAATTGAGTGAGGAAGGTTCATTCATTAACACTTTGCTTTGTTTATTGCTAAAGCGCATTTTGGTAATTTTCCTTTTGAAGGCTTTTAATCTTTTAATAGTTATTTGTTTAGGACAATGCTCTGATAATTACTTTTTTAAAAATAATACCCCACTCCCCAGTTTAATCAAAGAGTTATGTAATTGATGGTTTTAGTAGAGCTAGAATCTGTACAAGCAATCTTCTTTCCCCCCAAGTTTATGGAGGAAAGTAAGCACCGCTTTGAGTATGCAGTAGGGAATTCCATATTACTTATTGATTGTTTTAGCATACAATAGCCTGGTCATTGCAAGAATGTATATAACTGGACGATGTTTGGGATGCTACATTTTACATTATGCAATAAATGAATTAAAAACTATTTAAGTCTATCTGAAAAACATCATTCAGTTGTACACATCAACACTCCCATTAATTTCCCAATGAATTGTGTGCCACGGAACTGGTTAGATAGGTGGACTGAAATCAACACAAAGCTTTTAGTATTGGATGTAGCAGTTGCAGGTGAAAAGTGCTAACTGACTCAAAACAATATGGATTTTCTGACACAGGGGATCTTCTTCTATTACCTTTTCTCTCTCTATGTTCTGGATTTCATTTAAGAATATTGATGAATTACATAATCTAGGAGTTAGTCAACATTCATAATCTATTCTAACGCCTTCCTCAAGTAGGATTCCTTGCCCAGGATTCAGAGTCCTATATGTAGATCCAAGCCTTTTTTGTGGATGCATTTGGATTTCTTTGTTGCCGTCTTTTTCCTAACTGTTGCTTAGTCAGCTTGGTAGTCGGAGAGTTGCACTAGAGACCTTTTAACTAGAAATGGAACCTAGGGTGCTGCCTTATACTAGTGTTTCAGACAGGAAGTCTCTCTCAGGCCAATTGGAGGTCCCAAACCTGGGACTTTCTGCATGGAAAACAAACTCTTCCACTCTGCTACAGCCCCTCCTCATAAATTGGGCAAGCATTTCTTTTTAAATCAAAGCCTGTTGCATACCTGTATTTTATAATTTGAGTGGTACAATCTTACGCATGTCTGATCAGATGTAAATTCCAATGAGTTCAGAGGGAATGAAGCCCTGTTAACTATAGTTTGTCCAAGAAAAGCCAGGATCAGAAACCTGGTATGGTCTTGGCTTTTTGGGGACAAAACATGGTTTAAACTAACCACTGTTTGTCCTGGTTTGGATTAAACGAGAAAACAGGTTTGGATTAACCAGGGTGCTTCCAGTTTCCTTGTCACAGCCAAACCGTGTACGTCTGAACAAAGCCATAGAGTTGTAGGTTTTTCCTTCTTCTCCTTTCTAGACATGAGTCTCTTCCAAGAAGTAGTGTAGGAACAAAGCTAAGAAGTAAGTTGACCTTTTGAGGTTATTCTTTCACACTGAACACCCTGGGAGATATAGAAAGGCTTCTTTCAGTATGTTACTTTTATGGTGCCAGGAGACAGCTTACAGAAAGGAACCCATTAACGCTTTTACTTGCTTTTTAAAAACACCCTTCATATATATTTTCTCCTGCCAGTCTTTCTGTAGCTTGTACAAAGACTAAACGGTCCTATTGAGCTGTGTGTTTTGGCTCTAGTCCAAAGCAAATAGCCTTTTGAAAAGAACTTTTAACTTTTGTGACATTTAATTTTCTAGCAGAAAAAATTGACTTGTTTTCATTAGTCTGAATAACCTTATGCTGGTGACAGATATCCCTGGCATTGCCATATGGGTTTCGGATGAAGGAGAATTCAACCCGGAATTAAAAGAAAAACCTGCCGCTCCAATAACAATATCGCAGAATGCTAAGAAAATAATTCATACTAATAGAGCTGCATAGGAATTGCCTGATTGCATTTATCGCGTTGTGCTTGGTGCTGGACAGAATACTGCGACATACTGTTTTCGCCAAGGGTTTTGCCCTTGGAGACCCAGCAGATGCTGGCTCATGGACCTGTTTGCTGTCCTGAGTTTGGTTCACACAGTACAGATCAATAGGAACAATTGAGCCACATGAACCACCATGTTTGCATTTAACTAGTGGTGGGAAAACTCTGGTCCGTGGGCCTAATTAGACCCACCAGGCTTCCCCATTTAGCCCATGAGGCTGCTTTGGCCAAACCACATCTGCCTGTCCTACATTTGACATCAAGCACGACATCAGGTGTAGGGCAGGTAAAGGTACAGCCTGGATTATGATTTGGAGGCATTGCCAGCCAGCTTTTTAGTGGTACCTGCAAAACCTTGTGACTTTGCACCTGTCAAACGTTGGGGGGGGGGGGGAGAACAAGAATCTGACCTGCTGTCTGGATCTAGTTCCACACTCCTGCTTTAAATCATAGTTTATTTTGGACTGTGGCTTACTTTGACGTGTGAATGGGGCATTATATCCCACAATTCTTCCAATGACCACAATGTGGTTCCCTGGTTCTTGCCCTGGCATTGACCTCTGCCTTCTTTGCTTGAACCACTGCTGCATTTTGTGCCCCTACGGTCTTTCCTGCTTGCTGTGAGTTTCTAGCTTTAGAAAGGCTTCCAGCTGGGATTTCGGAGGGGAACATTTTACCAACTTTGGATTTTTTAAATACCATTCTAATTACATTTCTGGGATCAACCAGGAACCTGAAGCTTGACTCCGCCAGTTGTTCCCTGGTGGCGATAGTTATAATTTTCTTTTTGTTTGTTCGTTTGCTTTTTGCTGCTGACCTGCTTTGAATGTTTGATCTTGGGAAGAGTAATAATTAGTGATTTAACTGTGGTTATCCATAAGACTCTTGCAGCGCTCCAAAGTTACTTGTTGCAGGGGCGAAGGAGGGATCAAACCTTTTAAAAATGTTTCCGTGGAAAGCTGCCTTTTGTTTTGTTAGGCTGAGAGCCAGATCCCACTGCCTGCTTGCTGCCAGGGGTCTGATAATTCCCACCCATCCCTTCCAGTGTATTGCAGCAGCCTTTTAAAATATATTTTTTAAAAGGCCGAATACATAGAAATCATCATTAAAATATATACGTACTCTACATGCAGAGTCTCAGCTTCATAAGCTGAGACTCTGCATAATACAAATACTGTATGGACATGACTTTCTCCTACAAGAGCTAGTGGCAGAGCTACTCCCCAGCGGAGCCACTTACCTTGTCCGAGGGCCAAGGGGAAGGGGGTACCAGTCACTGACATGCAGAGTACCTCTCTCTTAAGTGATGCTGTGACCTGTGATCCCAGCACACTCCCTGATGAGAAAAGACTATGTTCTCTGTGGCAGGATTGCTAACAGGAGGCCTCAACAAGAGAAGAAGATACTATGTGCTGTGAAGACACTGAAAATGAGCCACAGGAAGTCTCCTTCTCAGAACCTAGCTATGTCCTGCAGTAATGATATGATTAGCAATCAAGACTCATTTAAACACCAGGCCTAGGTGGGGAGCGATTGTCATCAGCACTGAAAGAGAAATTAAGGTTTCTTCCAAAGCCACAATCTTTGCAAAAATGCCCCTTGAGAGCTGGCTTGCTTATCACTGCAGACTGCTGTGTGTGACTAGAACTTTTCCAATTTGCTCGCCGCACCACAAATGCAATGCTTTCCAGCAGAATCAATTTGCACATTCGGCCTCCAGTTAGCAGGTCATGCACCTACATATGACTATTTATTACATGTTTGTGTCCTAGGCTTCCTCCAAGGATCTCAGGGCAACATACTGTACAGGGTTCTGCTCTCCACCTTCTCACAACAACCTTGCAAGGTAGGTTAGATGGACAGGGTTAGGTCATACAGTGACCTGGATGGGGATCTGAACTTGGGTCTCCCCGGTCCAGTACTCATCACCACCACACCACATTGCCATACCCTCCAACATCCCACTGATCGGAATCGGGATGCTTGTTTTTTGCTCCACTGCTCTGGTACAAACAAGTTCATTGGCGCAAGACCCAAAAATGAGTGTCTTTTGGTCTGGTGCTCTGGTGGAAGAAAGAAGGCTCATGCTAGACCCAAAACCAGGACATTCTGTGATCCAATCAGAAGCTGGGATGTCTTCTGTAGTTCCAGGACGTCCCGCTCAAATTGGGACAGTTGATGGGTATGCATTGCCATAATGTATGAAACGGGCTCATGATTTTGGGGATATAATCCCTGGAGACAAGTCTAGCAAGGTGATGAGAGAGGAATTTGGGGCTGGTTCAGAGGTGTTCCAATTTTTAGTCAGGTGGGGGAGAGCTGAGCTAGACCTGGGGAAAGGTAGGTCTTGGCCAATGGTTATAGTGGTATCTCAGTGGTCTCCTGCTTGGCCCTGTCTTTGAAATCGGCTTTTAGGATGGTCACTTTAAGATGCATGCAGTTCAAATGGTTACTGGACAGTCTCTACGCAAGAAAATAAATGCATACAAATATTACATTGAGAAAGATAACAAAGAAAGCATTTGAATCTTCTTGGCCATTCAATTGCAGGAGCCTTGTTCAACCCTTCATTCAGAAGGGTGACTTAGCAGTATGAAATGGAATATATTATGCTTTCATGGGTAACGTTTATTTGACAAAGACATGGTTAGAGTCCCATAGCCAGTGCAGAATGCAAAACAGTTGCTTTGAACTAACTCAGTTGCTGAATCACCTTTCTCTTCCTACACAGTGGACAAGATGCTAGAGAAAGGGCAGGAAAACAGTGGTTGGATCTGATGGGAGTTGTAATCTGCCAACATCTGGAGAGTCATGGGTTCATCATCCTGTACAAGAGCCCATGGAGTTGGTGGCAAACTTTCATAAGAGCTTCCTCTCATTTATAAGCACAGTACATTTATCAATACGCATTGTCAACAATGGCTGGCTTCCGATTGGCAGGGACGAACTCCTTTTAGGATTTAGACCCTGAGATGAAAGAACCATCCACTGTTTTGCATTTGCCCAGCGTACCTTGAAACCAATTTGTTTACCCTGTTCTCTGAGTAATGTGATCTTACCTGAGCTGAAGACCCTTTATTGAGATGTAATGAGCGCCGAGGTTCCTCAATTCGCGGCACTAATAAAAGCGCTCCTCTGAGCAGCACTCGGAGCTTTACATCTCTTTGTGGTATTTAATTCACAAACAGCGAGGATGCATTGCTTCAGGAAAGATCCTTCGGCTAATTAGTTGTAAAACTGGGAATCACAAATCTCTGTGCATGAATAAGTTAAAGTTTGCATTTAAAAAAATAATAATAATTCTGCTTAACCTTTTCTGCATAGTTATTGTTGTTGTTGTTTAGTTGTTTAGTCATGTCAGACTCTTCGTGACCCCATGGACCAGAGCACGCCAGGCACTCCTGTCTTCCACTGCCTCCCGCAGTTTGGTCAGACTCACGCTGGTAGCTTCAAGAACACTATCCAACCATCTCGTCCTCTGTCGTCCCCTTCTCCTTGTGCCCTCCATCTTTCCCAACATCAGGGTCTTTTCCAGGGAGTCTTCTCTTCTCATGAGGTGGCCAAAGTCTCTGAGCCTCAGCTTCAGGATCTGTCCTTCCAGTGAGCACTCAGGGCTGATTTCCTTAAGAATGGAGAGGTTTGATCTTCTTGCAGTTCATGGGACTCTCAAGAATCTCCTCCAGCAGCATAATTCAAAAGCATCAATTCTTTGGCAATCAGCCTTCTTTATGGTCCAGCTCTCACTTCCATACATCACTACTGGGAAAACAATAGCTTTAACTATACCGGCCTTTGTTGGCAAGGTGATATAGCATTATATTTAGCAGGAGGCAGTACTGTATCACTGTGAACCTTCTCTCTTCTGCTACTTGTTGCTGTGTCTCTGGATTTCACAGCCCCCTCAGCAAGATACACATCCCATCTGCTCTATACACTTATCACTTCTGTCAAATAGCCATGGTTTCACCGGAAAATTCCTGGGAACTGCAGTTTGTTAAAAGGTGTTGATAGTTGTTAGGAGATCCTTGTTCTCCCAACAGAGTTCCAGTTCTTGGAGTTGTACAAAAATTCCCCTGCCCAGAGAACTCTGGGAATTGCAGCTCTGAGAAGGGAATAGAGCTTTCTTAACAACTCTCTGCAACCTTGACAAGTTACAGTTCCCAGGGTTCTTTGTGAGAAGCCATGATGGTTTTTAAAGTGGTGTGATACTGCTGTATGAAACACTACACTGATTCTCTGAGGAAGAAAAGTTAACTCTCTTTTCAGTTTGCTAAAAGTTCATTTTCTGGGTTTTCCGGAGGTGGAATGACACTTTCAGGGACTTTAGAAAAATTCAGGGATACCACCAAAAATGGTTGCTCTGTTTTTGACAAGGAAAGGAAGAAGAATTTTACTCAAGGACCTTCACGAAGACTACTATGTGTCATAAAGAGAAGCTGTTGCAGTCTTCAAGCTTCAGTTTTGGGTGGACTTTTTAAAAAAGATTTCTTATTAAATAATTCATAAGAAGCTGCAAGGGCTTTGATGCCGCCTGGGTCTGATTTAATCACAAGTAAAAATAGAATGGTTTGCCTGAACAAAATCACAAATCTCAGCTTTTGAGACTTGGGCATGAATTATTCCTACTAGTGCATTCCTGGCATTTATTGTAAAATAATCTCTTGCAGGTAGTATGCCGATATTTCTGAAATTGAATCTGGAGGAATAGGTGTGCAGTATTCTGTTTCCCTTGAATTCTGTTTCCCTTGAATACTGATTATTTGTCATAGGGAGAATGGAAAGATGGCGTGCTAGAAAAGTCAAGACTACACAGGCATATCAGTACTAAAACCTTGAAGAAAATCTGCTTTTTTACCATATCAGATAATATGTCCACCTGGCATCAAAACATGTGACTTAACAACACAGTTGAAGCATAGTGGTCAATCTGAAACTTCCAAAGTCCTTACAGTGGTACCTCAGGTTACATATGCTTCAGGTTACAGACTCCGTTAACCCAGAAATAGTACCTTGGGTTAAGACCTTTTCTTCAGGATGAGAATGGAAATCGTGCTCCGGCAGCGTGGCGGCAGCGGGAGGCCCCATTAGCTAAAGTGGTGCTTCAGGTTAAGAATAGTTTCAGGTTAAGAACAGACCTCCAGAACGAATTAAGTACTTAACCCGAGGTACCACTGCACTTTGTTTCTTGCCCTTGCCGCAAAGAGGTGGTCTTAGGAAAGCCACATTCTGCAATGTTTTGCAGATGAGTATGGGTGACTTAGTTGTGTACTTGTACTCTGTCCTGACATCAGCAATCACTGCTTAAATCAGGGAAAGGGAAACCCATGGCCCTCCAGATTTTGTTGGACACCTAACTCCCATCAATCCCAGTCAGTATGGGCAATTGTCAATGGTGATGGGAGTTGTAGTTCAACAACATCTGTAGTTGTAGTTCAACAATATCTGGCGGGCCACTGGGTCCCTATCACTGCCCTAAGTTTCTTTCCTGCTAAAAGCTGTTATCTGACTGCTGCATACTATGCAACATACTATGCATACTCACTATGGTAGAATTTCCTGACCTGATTTCTAAATTGGATGTGGTTGTAAACTTACATTAAGTGTTACCTTACTAACACACACACACACACACACACACACACTGTTCAATCATACTCACTATGGTTCTCGTAGTACTTTTTATAGAATGCCTACATCTCTGAAAACCTCCTGCAGTATTTACTGCTAGACCTTTCCTGTAACGATTTTCACATAGCAAGGGATTTCAGTAATTCAGCAAGGGGTGTCAAGGCAATTGGAAGTTGTTGTGGTTTATTGTTTTTTTTACCGCAGGTAGATTTCATACCTATAATGAAGTGAAATTTAAAATACAAAAAAAACTCCCCTGCTGTGCTTTCAGTGTTTCTGATTTATTTATTTGACTTATTTATTTACTGCTTTTGTATCCCAGCTTTTTCTCAAAGGAGTTCAAGGTGGCATATGTTGTTCTTTACCTCATTTAATCCCCACATCATTCCTGTTGCGTAGGCTAGGTTGAGAGCCAGTGACTGACTCCAGGGTCACCTAGTGAGCTTCATGACCCTAGTCTGACACTCAATAATAACAATAGCAATAATAATAATAATAATAATAATAATAATAATAATAATAATAATAATAATAATAATTTATTATTTATACCCCGCCCATCTGGCTGGGCCTCCCCAGCCACTCTGGGCGGCCCCCAACAAAATATCAAAACACAGTAATGCATCAAACATTAAAAGCTTCCCTAAACATCCTGCAGGATTCATCTCACCCGGGATACAGTCTGTTTGCACTACTGCCTTCTGGCAGGAGATATAGAAACATCAAGTCAAGGACAAATAGACTGAAAAATAGTTTCTATCCAAGAGCTGTGGCCTTTTTGAATGCTGTAACTCGATAGTGTGACCTGGGAGTTTGATGGGTGTGGGTGTGGGTGTGGCTGGAATGTGGTTTGTTTGGTTGTTGTTGTTGTTTTGCTTTTGTTGTTTTTAAGGGATGGCATCCAATTTCGTTGCACTTGTGCAATGTTGCACTTGTGTAATGACAATAAAGAATCTATCTATCTATCTATCTATCTAAACAGGGCTGCCTTCAGATGTCTTCTAAAAGTCTGGTAGTTGTTCTCTTTGACATCTGGTGCGAGGGTGTTCCATAGGGCAGGTGCCACTACCGAGAAGGCTCTATGCCTGGTTCCCTATAACTTGACTTCTCTCAGTGAGGGAACCGCAAGAAGGCCCTTGGTGCTGGACCTCAGTGTCTGGGTAGAATGATGGGGGGTGGAGACGCTCCTTCAGATATAACTCTAACCACTGTACAGGACATTTTACAAAATCCTCCTTATCTGAAGGAATTGTGACACAATTTCTATAATTTTCAATCGGTCGTAAAAGGGTTTTCCCAAGCTAAGATGAATGGTGTGCCAGTTTGTATTGCAGGCTTGGCTGCAAGAATATATGAGAACTTTCTGTGGTCTCTTGCAGGAAGAAGCAATATCTGCCATAAGGATCTCTTTGCAAAGGAGGGAGCTCAGGAAGATACAGTTATTAGGAACATGATCTTGCCTCAGGGCCTGGTATTGGCCCAGGGGAGTAGGACAGCAGGAGCTACCAGGAACACAGGTGGCGTGTGGGTTAAAGAAACACATGGAGCATAAGCCACTGTTGATTTGCCTTAAAAAAAAAAAAACCTTGCAAAATTCCAAAAGCAAAATTTATCTCATTATATCAATGATGATGGGAAAGTTAACTGTATTTAAAGCAGCCATACTGATGTCATAAGAGAGCCATCTGAGTGAAGCTGTTATCTAAGAGCTGCTTCTCAAGCGGCAATTTGCTCTACGACAGGAGTTGGGAAGATCTGTAGTCCTCAAATCGTCGTCGGACTCCCATCTCTCATCTTCCTCGGCCAGGATGGCCAGTGGGCAGGGATTATGGGAGTTGTAGTCTGGAGGGCCACAGCTTCCAGACAACAGTAACAAAGGACTAGTCTAAGACAACAGCACAGCACATGCAGCTAACACTAGGCCTCTTCTTTCCTAATTGTGCAGTCCTGTATCTGGTCTCCACACAACAGATAGCTGTCTTTCATACCCTGGACCCATTTTAATCCCAAATATGCGTTTGGGGACCCATTTCTTAACCTTTTACCATATATTTTAGGGTAGCACTCCTGTTACGACCCACCTTGGATCAGTCCTCACCAACTAAGGACCAGGGCAGTAGACAACCTTCTTCTCAGGGACTTTTCCTGGTTCTTCCTTCCTGTAAAGAGTTTCTGCTTTTGCTACTGCTCTACGGTGGGGATAAATTTTTTACTGCCTCCACGGCCAGTGCTATTTTTCTAGAAAAAGTGCCAGAACTCACCATGAACACCTCCCTTGTTGTCTTATAATGGCAATGGTGCCCACCTGAGAGGTGCCAGAACTGAGTTCTGGTGAGTTCTGGCTGGAAAAAGCCCTGTCTCTACCCCAGAGGGTGGAAAAGGCACATACATGCACAGCAGCACTGGCACACACAGTACTTTCTCTCTCCCCCCCAAGAAAAGTTCCTCTCCTGTTAACTGGAAGACCTGCTGGTTGAAGCTGTTGGAGACACACTCATCCACCCACCCCAGTTCCTTGTAAAAACTTTTGTTGCCATAGCTGCTGTTGCTGTGGAAGAAGGGGCAGGTTGCTTCTCTCCCCCCCCCCACCACCTAAAAAAGCAGTCGTGTGCACCAGTGTTAGAGTAAGGCAGCGCACAGTGCTTCATACAAAGGGAAAGAACAGAAGAGGTAAACCAGGCAAGTTTGGAAGAGCAGTTATGTATCTGGCCTTAAGTGGCTCATTGCAGTGGTAATGACGCGGGTGGCGCTGTGGGCTAAACCACTGAGCCTCTTGGGCTTGTTTGGTCGGTGGTTTGAATCCTCGTGACGGGGTGAGCTCCCGTTGTTTGGTCCCAGCTCCTGCCAACCTAGCAGTTTGAAAGCATACCAGTGCAAGTAGATAAATAGATACCGTTGAGGTGGGAAGGTAAACGGCATTTCCGTGCACTCTGGCACTTGTCATGGCCCTCCATGCACCAGTAGCAGTTTAGTCATGCTGGCCACATGACCCAGAAAGCTGTCTTTGGACAAACGTCGGCTCCCTCAGCGTGAAAGCGAGATGAGCGCCGCAACCCCATAGTTGCTTTTGACTGGACTTAACTGCCCAGGGGTCCTTTACCTTTAAAAAAATATGATGGGAGTGTTGAACAGCTAATCATCTACCACAGCACATTTCCAGAATTATTGAGACAACAGTGCTGTTGATCTGATGGCTTTGAGTGGAAAGCCTCAAAATTTGCTGCAAGCAACCACTATGAAAAGCTGGACTCGCAGCTGAAGCGGGACGCAGGTGGGACAGGAACGCAACAGGTTGGGAGATACTGGGTTCTCAGGGGTAAATGAGAGAGCAAGTGGTGTTACCG
>NC_138531.1:83577141-83666193 GCF_964234715.1 Podarcis melisellensis
CTGTATTTGGACTAATGTCTTATTCAGCCTCGAGGTTCTCATGAATGTGCTCAAGCTGCTGCATTCTTTATTAGACGCCGTATTCCGTGCTCTGAAACACTATAAGGGGCCTGCATCTTTTCAGAACCCCTGCTTGAAAATCCATTTTCAGAAAGCCAAGCAGGGGTCTGTTTTGTGGGTGCTGCATCACCGGGAAGGCAACCTTTGTTGGCTAATTGGCTCTGCGGTACTTTAATGGGTGTGTTCTTTTATCTTCCACGTTTGTCTTCTTTTCACAGCAAATTGGCTGACGTTTATCAATCCCGCATGTCTCCTCCCTCTCCCTTAATAACAGCTGCTTGCCTTCCTGATGCTGTTCTCTTGCATTGCAGATAAATCAAAAAGGCTAAATTTGCTGTCTTGGGGGTTGGAAGGCTGTTGCACATTGCATAACACCCTGGAGACTTCTATAAATAACTTGAAATTTGTAACGGTAGCTTTTCAGCGGCGAGGAATAATGTCTCTTGACAATTCACTCGGCTGGAAGCTCAAATGGGGGAAGATCAGACAAAAGGTGACACCTTTTTATGGTGGGGTGGGGGAGAGACCACCAAGAATCTTTATGCCCCCCTGTTAAGCTCACTGCACAAGGTCCTAATCATAGGATCAAAACTGCTGCTTAGCTCTGTTGCCATGTTTATTGCAATGTTCAGGTATGTTACTGGGTTTTAACACATAAACAGTCTTCTAGGGCCAAGATAGCATAGTGCCTTCCAGGTAGCAATGGGGAGAAATGTGATTTAGTTTGTATTTAAAGGGGTGCCTATCTAGTTTGCAAGGGAATGGCAACATAGCTGTCCTTCCTAATTTGCTCTTCTCCATATTTTATAATGTAGTTCTCCAGGCAAGGGATGCTTAGAAAAATACATACGCTATGATTAATTGTACACAAAAATGCATAGATTGGTGAAAATAAAATGCATTGTTTTAAGGGAAATTGCAAAAATGTGCATATAGGGCAAAATTACACATGAACGTGTATATTAGGAGAAAATTGCACTAAAAAGCTGGGGAGTTTTCACGAGGATTCAAGAAAATACTTGCAAACTGACATGGAAATGTGGAGAACCGAACTTTAGACTAGAAAAATTAGAAACAGAGAGAAACCAAAATTATAATTTATTGCATTTATATCCCACCTTTTTTCTCCAAGGACCTCAAGGTGGTCACATGGTTCTGCGTGTCTTCATTTAATCCTCACAACAACCCTGTCAGGTAGGTTAGGCTGAGATGCAGTGACTGGCCCTTGGTCACCTAGCGAGCTTCATGGACGATTTGAACTCTGGCTTCCCAGGTCCTAGTCCATTACTCTAACAGTTCTGCCTCACTAGCAGATTTGTTCATCCCTACCTACAGATATTGTTGAACTGTCATCAGCCCAAGCCAGGATGGCCAGTGGTTAGGAATGATGGGAACTGTGGTCCAACAACTTCTGGAGGTCTACAGGTTTTCTAGGTTCCCAATATATGCTTTAGAGTTTAATGGGAGGCCCTATTCAGCTCTATCATGCTTGGTGTAGTGTGGGGCTCTTAAAGGATTGTCATATTTGATAAATAGGTCTGTAATATCTTTGGAGGTAGAATTGAAAGTCTCCTATCATGAACTCCTATAATGAATCCTACTCCTGGTCCCCCGAGTTTGGACTACATTTAGACCCAAGGCTCTAGGATTGTCAGAGCCAGTGTGTTGGTGTGGTTATGAGTGGTAGACTCGTAATCCGGTGAACCAGGTTCGCTTCCCTGCTCCTCCACATGGAGCTGCTGGGTGACCTTGGGCAAGTCACACATCTCTGAAGCCCCACTCACCCCACAGAGTGTTTGTTGTGGGGGAGGAAGGGAAAGGAGAATGTTAGCTGCTTTGGCTGGGATATCAAATCCAAACTACTACTACTACTACTACTATTACTACTACTCTTCTTCTTCTTCTTCTTCTTCTTCTTCTTCTTCTTCTTCTTCTTCTTCTTCTTCTTCTTCTTCTTCTTCTTCTTCTTCTATGAATTCCTCCTTCATGCTGTATCTGAGTCCAAGCTGATGATGATTGATTGGTTAGCCACCTTTTACCCTAAGATGCTTGGGCAGGTTACAACAATTTAAAATACATTTTTGTTGTTGTTTAGTCGTTTAGTCGTGTCCGACTCTTTGTGACCCCATGGACCAGAGCACACCAGGCACTCCTGTCTTCCACTGCCTCCTGCAGTTTGGTCAAACTCATGCTGGTAGCTTTGAGAACACTGTCCAACCATCTTGTCCTCTGTCATCCCCTTCTCCTTGTGCCCTCCATCTTTCCCTGCATCAGGGTCTTTTCCAGGGAGTCTTCTCATGAGGTGGCCAAAGTACTGAAGCCTCAGCTTAACGATCTGTCCTTCCAGTGAGCACTCGGGGCTGATTTCCTTCAGACTGGAGAGGTTTGATCTTCTGGCAGTCCATGGGACTCTACAAAAATGCATTAAGAACAGTTTAAAACAAAGTTAAAAGCAAAGAGCAATTTTCCATACAGATGACCCAATGAGTCAAGCTAGAGATGCCCATTTCAGGTGCTTACAGATATAATGTGTGCAAAGGGCACGATGAAAATACTCTGTAGTGCTATCTTAACAACTGTTATTAGTAATAAGTTTAGATGGCCCTTAACATACACCAGGACCTGATGCTAGAGAAGGCTGGAAGATAAAACACGTTGGCATCAAATGAAAGGCTAGTTCTCACAAGGCACATAAGATCACTTTAAGCTGGGGCGGACCTTTTTCAGCCTGAGGACCATGTTTCCATCAGGGCAACCTTCTGGTGGCCACATTTGGGTTGGACAACCTTCCGGGTGGAGCCAAAGTGGATGAAGCAATGAATTTTACTTTTTCAACTGTAGGCTAGTTCCGATACATGCAGAGCTCTGTAACCTCCAGCAAGGCGAGCAAGAGGTATTATCAGAGTTTAAGTGCACATTATAGCCAGGCTGTGAAGTGGGAATGGTGAGGTCTGAGGCCTAGAGAAAAGTTGTGTGGCTAAGGAGGAGGTAGAGAGAGAGAGAGAGAGAGAGAGAGAGAGTCCCTCAAGGCCCCAAAAGAGTTCTGCAGGGCTGTATTGAGTGCATGGGGGTTGCAGTTATCCATTCCTGCTTTAAATGGTTGCTCCACCATCACTTAAGAGATTCAAGCAGTTGCCTTTATTGAGAGAGAACGAACTCATTTCCTCCTTGACCTTACATTGGTCTCAGAGTAGGAGGAGAGGTAATTCACTGGGTCCATATCTACCCAGCAGTTTAGGAGTCGACGTAAGAATTTAAATCATAATAATTCCAGAATATTGTGACAAAGCAGTCCTACACATGTTTATAGTGCATTGCCTAACAAGGTATTTTCTAAATATGGAGGTTCCTCCCCAATATCATTGAACAATTATATTTTGTGAACTTTGTGAACGTCTCAAGAATTTAAATGATTGTATCCCCCCATCTCACTTTGAAATTTGTCTCTTTCTATTTGATTCCCTTTTCCCTAAATTACTTTTTGTGAGCCTCTCAGTCCTTGGGGATTTGATTTCATGCTGGGAACAATTTTGCAGTGTTATAGTCAAGAACCAGAAAAAACCCTGTGAGGACAAACTCTTGTGGAGCAAATGTTCACAGTTACCAGAGTTAATAAGAACTCTAGTTCCAGGTTGACAGAAGATGTTGCAAGTGCAACTTTTATGACACAGCTAAATTTATTATTAAAAATATGTTTGTGTATGGGGAACACTACCTTTTTTTTACAGCTTGTTTCTTTTACACTGTTCCATACCTTGCACCACTGAAGGTGTAATAATAATAATAAGCAGAAGAGTGGCAGCTAAAAAATAAATACATAAATCATGTTAATACTGGATTAAGTAAATAATACTGATAATTGTTGTTGTTGTTTAGTCATTTAGTCGTGTCCGACTCTTCGTGACCCCATGGACCAGAGCACGCCAGGCACTCCTGTCTTCCACTGTCTCCCACAGTTTTGTCAAACTCATGCTGGTAGCTTCGAGAACACTATCCAACCATCTTGTCCTCTGTCGTCCCCTTCTCCTTGTGCCCTCAATCTTTCTCAACATCAGGGTCTTTTCCAGGGAGTCTTCTCTTCTCATGAGGTGGCCAAAGTATTGGAGCCTCAGCTTCACGATCTGTCCTTCCAGTGAGCACTCAGGGCTGATTTCCTTAAGAATGGATAGGTTTGATCTTCTTGCAGTCCATGGGACTCTATACTAATTAGTATTAGTATAATACTGATAATACTAATACTAATTAGTATAATACTAATACCCTTTGGCACATGAACAGGGCTGGCCAGGTTTACTCCTCCAACATCCTATTAATGAGTGTCTCCCATGGCTTGCCGATAACTGAATCCTAGATGTATGTTACCAAAACCAAATGAATGTAAAAATATTTTAAAGTAGCAGCAGTTTTTCTGCATGAAGCAACAAAACATGAGTAAACCTGGGAGAGACACCAAAGCCCAGATTGCAAACTGCTGAGCAAGATTCTTCTGTTCTGCAGAGTTTAAACGTTCTCCTGATGTGCCCTTTTCAACTTATTTACAGATCAAGTACGATATGGTTTTTAAAATAAAAATGAGGTGAGCATTTTAATATCTTGGTGTACCAACAGCTGCTACATCCAGGACCACCTACATGCAGTTATGCTGGATATGCCCTTTACTCCCAACAGATGGGATTAGGAGGACAGTGTGTGAATCAGCCCTCCATCTGAGGATCCCACTTTCAGTCAGCAGGCAATGGCGCTTTCGGGGTGACCCTGTGGCCTAGCACGTGTCTCTCTAACTACATCTTTACATTAAAAAAAAAACCTTACAAAAACTGATTAATTCCCTTACAACTTTGATGGAATCCCTACTTAATTTGCAATTTTCATTGTGTATTTTCTTTCTCTGTGTTTTCTTCGTTTATTTATTTTTTGGGGGGTTGTCTTCTGGTGTAATTTATCAGCATTCTTGAGCATTGTCAGTAGTCCTGAGAATTAGCTACCAGGAAGATCTATATACAGTCGTACCTTGGATCCTGAACGCCTTGCAAGTCGAACGTTTTTGCCCCTGAACGCCGCAAACCAGGAAGTGAGTGTTCCGGTTTGTGAACACTCTTTGGAACCCGAATGTCCCACATGGCTTTCACGGCTTCTGATTGGTTGCAAGCCGTGCCTTGGTTTCCGAACGTTTTGGAAGTCGAACACACTTCTGGAATGGATTCCGTTCGAGAACCAAGACTTTAGATATACAGAGAATGTATAATGGGCAAATTAGCTGAACCTGTAAGCTGATGTTTATATGTATTGCCTGGCGTTAATGTTATAAGATGAACCTTGGAAATAGAGCCCTCCCTAACAGTGGCTGGTTGGGTGGTAGACTCTTCTTCTCTGGAGGTATTTAAGTAGATGCTTGGATGTTCATCTGTCAGGGATTCTGCAATTCCATCCTGCACTGAGCAGGGATTTGATGACCTCCCAAGGTACTTTGTAACTGTTGTTCTGTGCATCTTAGGAAGCACCTTAAAATTCTCCTTTGGAGCTTTGACAGGTTTGAAAGCTTGCTTTGAGATGTCTAGCCATGCATAATTGCTAATATGTATATCAATCAATCAATCAATCAATCAATCTTTATTACGGTCCAGAGACCCAACAAATCGTTACAAAGCAATGCACAATTCAGACAGCCTACCTCCAGGTTAAACAAGCATTTTCTTAAAGATAGGGATCATTGGTTCTTGCAACCACCAATATAAACTTCGCCACTGCTAATGTTCTAGTGTTTGTCTGGTCTTCCAACAGGAACATGACATAGTGAGCCTCTGATTTTCCCGGGAAATGTACCAGCAAGGGTAATATCAGTTCAGCCTTGGCTTGCTCATATTTCGCACAGTGCAGCAAAATATGTTTTATAGAATCAATGTCTTGAGCACACGAGCAAAGTCTGTCCTGGTAGGGAACTCCTCTCAACCTGTCATCCAACACTGCAGAAGGAAAGACTTTTAGTCTGGCTTTGGTGAACAATTTGGTACTGTCAGGTTTTTCATGTAAGTTGTTAACTTAAAGACATGCCCATATTGTACTCCTACTGCCAGCGAACTACAGACTGCGTGTGATCGAGATCATAAGTCACTGTGTATATTATCCCATAATCTTTGATATATATATATATATATTATTACTACATTTGTGTACTTTGCAGGTGATGGAAATCAAAGGACAAATGATTCACGTCCCGGAATCAAACTCCATTTTGTTTTTGGGCTCTCCTTGTGTGGACAAGCTGGATGAGCTCATGGGCCGAGGCCTCCACCTTTCAGACATACCAATTCACGATGCCACCCGCGACGTCATCCTCGTTGGGGAGCAGGCCAAAGCCCAGGACGGCTTGAAGAAACGGATGGACAAGCTGAAGGCAACGCTGGAACAAACGCATCAAGCCCTGGAAGAAGAGAAGAAGAAAACAGTGGATCTCCTTATTTCCATCTTCCCGGAAGAAGTGGCTCAGCAGCTGTGGCAAGGGCAGCAAGTTCAGGCCAGGAAGTTTGACGATGTCACCATGCTCTTTTCTGACATAGTTGGCTTCACGGCGGTCTGCGCCCAGTGCACTCCCATGCAGGTGATCAGCATGCTCAACGAGCTCTACACGCGATTTGACCATCAGTGTGGATTCCTGGATATCTATAAGGTAACACCCTTCAGCTCCCTCTGGCCCTATTAAACTCCTCTAGACAATAGCATAGTAAGGACATTGTTTTCTCAGTAAAATAAAGGTTGGTCTAGATGACTGGTAGTGATCACTGGGCAGTTGGCTTGGGCTGGACGGGACAATTTTGGTATGGTATGAACTAGTGGACTAAGCAATTGTATTTCTACTGATGGAATTGTTACTCTCACTGCAGATTGAGGTTGGAATGAGGGGTCAGAGATTGTGGCAACTTTAAACTTAATAGGCTAAATGCTGGGAAGATTCATGGAGCTGTATGGCACTTACTTACGAAACCATCAGTTGTGGAGGCATGGAAGAAGGAAATGTTGAGAGAGGCTGTGTTTGGGGTGCTGGTTATATAATGCATAGCTGTCAACCGCCTCTTATTTGGTGGGAAAGTCCCTTATCCCAGCGCTGTGTCCTGCTGCTGTCCCTTATTGATGATGTCCCTTAAACTTCCCGGGTTTCAAAGGAAGCAGCTCCTCTCCCTCCCTTCCTGCTGGCCAGGGAGGAGGGAGGCTCCAGCTGTGTTGCTTGGCTGCGTTGCTCACCCAATAAGGAGTCTAAGAACGACTGGGGGGGTGGAGCTTGCATGCCTTGTGCCGATCAAATCAGCCGCGTTGCCTGGGGACTCGCCTTTGCTCAGCGCTTCCCAGCGGAGAGGTGACGGTGGTTTTCCTTGCTGCATCTCCTTTGCCGGGTTGCTGCGCTGTGGGAATCACCACTTGAGGCTTCATTTTCCTGCTGGCTGGGCTTTCTGCCTTTGGCTTGAACATACCTGTGCTTGGAAAATCCCTTATTTTGGCTGCTGGTCCCTTATTTTCAAGGCCGCTGGTCCCTTATTTTCAAATCTGTAAGTTGACAGCTATGATATAATGTGAGGTGGAAGTGTCCAAGTCCATTGTTTTTCAGTGGCAGGAGCCCTCATGAGAGTTGATGAGAGACAGTTTTTCTTAAGGCAGTCCTCTTTGGAGGAAAAAGGACTGGAGACTTGTACCATCTTATGTTTATTTAATACATATGTTGAGCCCGTAGTGGTGGGGTACTTAACAATCGTGTAACTACATATGTTGAGCCATCTCAAAATCCAGCCAGCTTTCAGTACAGAAAAAAATAGCTTGTCTCATCCCTCAAAAAAAAAACAAAAAAAATCCAAGTCATAGCAGGCAAATGTTTTTCACCCCACCCCCAAACTTTCCAGGTGATTGTTATTTCTAAGTACCTGACAGCTTGATGCAAAGAATTTCTCGCTGTAGATAATTATCCATCAATCAGCTTCCTTTGTCCGTAGTTCCAGCATGCTTAGGAGGCAAGGAAATTCCTTCAAGGTTTGCATAATAGGGGGAAAAAAATGATTGTAAACCAATTGAGGATGAGCCTTGCCATATTTTAAGATATTATAATTTAAAATATTTGGATGTTGCCTTCTAAGTACCGAGTCCAACATAAACAAGTACGGAGGGATTTGAGGAGGCTGTTTAAAGGAGGTAAACCTTTTTTTCTGGCTCCAAAGGGCCACACTTTGAAGACTACATAAAAATAAATAAATCACAAGCTATCCGCTCCCTTCATCCCCTAACCGCACTGAAGCTTAATTGCATTCTGTTTACATCCTTGCCGTATGGTGTTTTTTATTTCCCACCGCTGTAGTTGAGCCTCCCTAATCCATATTCATGCGGGGAGTTTCTTGAACAGAGAACCAAGGTTTTATCGTTCTAGTGACTGTGAACAGCGAAGGCCACTGGCATTTCTCTCTCTGCTATGGATGGCCACATTTATCAGCGGCTGCCCGACTGGACCCCAAATCACTGTAAATAATCCATTTGCTGCTATCCATCACTCTCTGCAGCCTCACCTTGAAAACTTGTGCTGTCCTTCAGGTTTTGGTGTCTTCTGCTTTGCAATGTGCTTTGTTTAAGGCACTGTGCAAGGCAATGCTTAAATCTATCAGGCTTGTCTTAAGCTTGTGCTAGGATCACTCAGGGCTCTGGTTCCAGCGAAGCATCAATCTCATGAGTTCCCATAGGAAGTTTCTGGTGCCAGTTATGTGAACGAATGAAAGGTCTGTGAGCTTGAAATTGCTGCATTTCACTTCAAAACCGGGGTGGTGGTGGTGGCATAGAAACAGACATTTGCTTGACACACCACCTCTTTGATCCTTTTCACAGCTTGGGTTCACTTGTGGGATCAACTCTTTGGTCTCTGATGAAGAGATTGCTGTAAGGTTTCTTCCAGAAGGGCCAATGGTTTATGGCAGAAAGTGGATGGGATCCAAGAAAAGCATGTAGAGAATTAGGTGGGGTTGCATTTCTCAAAAATTAGCAGCTCTGACAAGCCACTTCTGAAACAGAGGGAATTTTCGAAAACAGTCATTGATGTGGCCCAGAGGGCTCTGCTATTTCTTTCCCAGTCATAAACTGGGGTGCCAGCTGCTACTACTGTGATGAATGCTGGGGTGTGATAGGACCTGTTATTCTTATTATGTCACTAGATGATATTTTTATCATTTCTGTCTTGCATGCCGTTTTTAATTTAGCTTTTACTTGCTTTTACCGCCTTTTGTTGTTGTTGTTTAGTCATTTAGTCGTGTCCGACTCTTCGTGACCCCATGGACCAGAGCACGCCAAGCACTCCTGTCTTCCACTGCCTCCCGCAGTTTGGTCAGACTCATGCTGGTAGCTTTGAGAACACTGTCCAACCATCTTGTCCTCTGTCGTCCCCTTCTCCTTGTGCCTTCCATCTTTCCCAACATCAGGGTCTTTTCCAGGGAGTCTTCTCTTCTCATGAGGTGGCCAAAGTCTCTGAGCCTCAGCTTCAGGATCTGTCCTTCCAGTGAGCACTCAGGGCTGATTTCCTTAAGAATGGAGAGGTTTGATCTTCTTGCAGTTCATGGGACTCTCAAGAGTCTCCTCCAGCACCACCATTCAAAAGCATCAACCAAAAGCATTTTTGGTTTTTTGCTGTTATATGCGTGTTACCCCACCCCGCCATGCCCCCTTAATATAAACTTCTTTGTATATATTTGGTTGGAGAAGTGGGTGACAAAATCTGGAGAAGCAGATGAATTTGACTTAGTGAATTGTTTCAGGACGTGCAGCTTAGGGTGAACCAAATCAATTTTCCTTCCCATTGCCCCCTGAGTACTAGAAACAGGGTAGGGGCACGGGTCGCGCTGTGGTCTAAACTACTGAGCCTCTTGGGCTTGCCAATCGGAAGGTTGGCGGTTCAAATCCCCGCAAAGGGGTGAGCTCCTGTTGCTCTGTCCCAGCTCCTGCCAACCTAGCAGTTTGAAAGCATGCCAGTGCAAGTAGATAAATAGGTACCGCTGTGGTGGGAAAGTAAAGGACGTTTCTGTGCACTCTGGCACTCCTCCGTGCACCAGTGGTGATTGAGTCATGCTGGCCACATGACCCGGAAAACTGTCTATGGACAAACGCCGGCTCCATCGGCCTGAAAGTGAGATGAGCGACGCAACCTCATAGTTGCCTTTGACTGGACTTAACCGTTCAGGGGTCCTTTACCTTTTTTACCTTACTGGAAACATGGGATGGTTCTCTCTCTCTCTCTCTCTCTCTCTCTCTCTCTCTCTCTCTCTCTCTCTCTCTACAAAAAAAAATCCTTCCAGTAGCACCTTAAAGACCAACTAAGTTAGTTCTTGGTATGAGCTTTCGTGTGCATGCACACTTCTTCAGATACACTGAAACAGAAGTTTCCAGACCCTTCTATATAGTGAGAAGGTGGGGAGGGGTATTACTCAGAAGGATGGTGGGAATGGGTGATTGGCAGATAGCTGTGATGAGCCTGTTGACGACTCTTAACGACTGCAATAGGTCTTACAGGAAAAAGCAAGGGGTGAGAAGGTGAAAAATGGCTTAGTCATGTATAATGAGATAAGAATCCAATGTCTTTGTTCAGATCAGGTCTCCCCATGGTTTTAAGTTTGGTGATAAGTTGCAATTCATCTCAAAGTAGCTGTTTTACTACAAAGGAATTTCAGAAATAGACTGGAAAGAGAAGCTGCTGAATTGCAACTTATCACCAAAGGGGATTCCATTGGCACAATGGTACTCCTGGTTTTTTCTCTCTCCCCACCCCTTGCCCTCATCTGCTCTTGAGGATCCCCCAACCCTCTGGAGCTAATTTTGAAGTTGAATGGGGGCGGGCTGGAGGGGATAGGAGATGAATAGTAATTTGTGTTGCATACATGGAGCTCCCTTGCACCAATGTAGCTGCAGGGCTATAAACGCCCCCATTTAAAGTCACATTTTTTATTTTTTCATAAAACAGGATCATCATCTTGCATAAGTAGCTTAAAATACCTGAAACAACCCTACAAACCACCAGACATATAGTTGCATAGATGAGTGTTAAGTACAGCTTTTCAAATGTGCTGAAGCGGAGCAGGTTTCGTATATTTATTTTCAGAATAATATTTAATCAGAATAAATAAAAAATTATTTATTTTATTTATTGATTGAAATATTTGTAACCTGGCTTATATCAGATTGATCTCAGGATTGGGGGGGGGGGCATCAGAACTCATTTAGAGCATTGAAAAAGCAAATCAAACATTGCGTCAAGAAAATGTGTGGCATTGAAAATAATGATTAAAAGAGATTGGCGCAAGCGTGAAACAAAGGTTAAACCAGACATCTTCAGATTCTGGTTTGTAGGTCTTAAAGCACTTGCTGGCATGGAGGTGGCTCGCCTTTTTGTTTCCTGCTGCTAAATTACACATTAAACGACATCTAAAAATATACTTCCCTGATGTTATTCTCCTATGTAAGTAATTGGTGTAGTTGCTATAGAGATATTAGATTATCACAAAGGAGATGGCTTACGTGATAGCAAAGGGGAGGAGAGATCGTGTATGAGCCATAATCTACGCTCTTCTCTCTCTCTTTTTACAAAAATGCATGTAGGCAAGCAGAACATTACGTGTGCAATGCAGTCCTGTACAGGTCTACTCAGGATACAGCAATGTTGAGTGCAGTGGAACTTGCTACGTAAATGATCATAGAACTGCTGCTTAATTCACTGTTGCTAGAAGCAACTTGAAATGGAGAGCTTTGGTTTTAACAGAACATTTTGAATTACTGTGTTAACTTGCCCCAGAGTTGAGCAGAAGCTCCTCTTAACTTTTTTCTTCTTCACGTTTTCTGCCAAAGAAAGGATTCCCTTTAGTCATTCCTTCTCAGCATCCCTTACGGAACTGTTTGCTTATTGATTTACCACTGTGTCCTCAGTGAGGTCATCGCATAGCTAAGGCTGATTGAGAGGAATACTGTCCCATTCACTACAGGAAACCTGATTTGATCGTCCATATTGTTAAGCCATGTTGCTGCAAAGATTAAGCCAGGGAGGCGGGTGGCACTGTGGGTTAAACCACAGAGCCTAGGACTTGCCGATCAGAAGGTCGGCGGTTCGAATCCCCACGATGGGGTGAGCTCCCATTGCTCAGTCCCAGCTCCTGCCCATCAAGCAGTTCGAAAGCACATCAAGTGCAAGTAGATAAATAGGTACCACTCCGGCGGGAAGGTAAACGGTGTTTCCATGCGCTGCTCTGGTTCGCCAGATGTGGCTTAGTCATGCTGGCCACATGAAGCTGTACACCGGCTCCCTCAGCCAATAAAGCGAGATGAGCGCCGCAACCCCAGAGTCGGCCACGACTGGACCTAATGGTCAGGGGTCCCTTTGCCTTTTTATGGTTAAGCCAAGAAGGCAAAGGAAGCAGCAACAATGTTTAGATGGGCAGGAATAGAGCAGAAAAGGGCTGGCACAAGTAATGATGCTATTTGAGGGAGAGTTGATGCTGCCTCCCCTCTGCAGCAGCTGTGGTCATGCTGAGGCTCTCAAGAGCATTACATACAACCATGTTTTGCTCTGATGAAGGACCCAGGGGAACATAGGGTCTTCCCAGGCCATGGCGGGGTAGGAGAGTGCTTGTTGTGCTTCCACTTTGCCGCAGTGGTAGAAAATACCCTTTCAACTTCAACAGTAGGAAACTGTCAATCTTGTAAAGTTTAACAGCAATATTTGCTCATTTGCAAAGCGGCAGTGGCACAGGCACTCCCTGGGGCTGCCCCTCGCAATATGTGCCACTCTGAAGAAGGACCCTTCCAGGGTGTGGCTGACCCACTGCCAGAGAGCCCTGTAGGAGTGCTGTGAATGGCTTTGCTGCAGTAGCAAGGTGGCGGCAGCTCTCCTAGACCTCAATAGTGGCAGGTAAGCAACTGGGCTGGAAAGGGGGGGCAGAAATCATACCTCCTTTTGTGCTGACTGGGGCTGGTCCACACTTTCACTTGTCCTGTGCCTAGAAAGTCCAGGTCTGAGAGGTTTTCTGCTTGACACCCGAGCGGTTTCTCCCTTGCCACGTTCCTTTCCCAGGGAAAACCAACACAAATGCCGATCCGGAGAAAATTTGAATTGCTATTTGCTCCAATTGAGCTCTAAAGAGCAGTTTTCCCCATGAGAAAGCAGGAAGTGTGGATAAGCCCTCAGACAAATATCTCTATTCCTGGCTAGTTTGAGCATCTTCTTCATAACCCAATGGGGTGGGTCAGTACAGAAGCAGACAAAGCCAAGGAAACAATGACCTGAGCTGGATTGTAAAAGATGAATATTTGCACAATCTTAGGTGGGTTATATCCCACCAAAATTACAAATTTTGTACTTGGGAATTAAAAGGCCTGGGTTTCAGCTAGAGCAGGGGTCAGTAAACCTTTTCAGCAGGGGGCCGGTCCACTGTCCTTCAGACCTTGTGGGGGGCTGGACTATTTTGAAGGGGGGGGGATGAACGAATTCCCCACAAATAACCCAGAGATGCATTTTAAATAAAAGCACACATTCTACTCATGTGAAAACACACTGATTCCCGGACCATCCAGTGGACCGGATTTAGAAGGCGATTGGGCCAGATCCAGCCCCCGGGCCTTAGTTTGCCTACCCATGAGCTAGAGAGTCCAAACCCTTGCTCAGCAATGACATTCACTGATTGACTTTGAGCAAATCACCCTTTCTTTCAGGTTATCTTTCCTCAAGCAGTCTTTTCTGAGAATACAGTAATATGATCCTGTGTATACCACTCTAAACCGCTTAGTGAATGGGCACGATATAAATCTGATAACCAAATCTGATTAAATAAATAGGCTTGACAACTTAAGTTGTTTTACTTTATATTCATCAAGGCTTATGTGCTTTCGCGAGCCCTTTGATCGGCAGAAATGCCACCAAAGCAGCCGGCATGTTGCTGCAAAGATTAAAAACGGGATTCACCTAGAAGCTTTACTAAGAAAAGAGGCAGCTCTGAATTTTGCAACGCAGTTGGTTCTCTGGCCAAGCAATGTGCATAGAAATGCATATGTTGGTGTAAATAACATACAAAATATGCTAGGGGAAGATTGCTTTCAAAGGCATGTATATAATGGGAAATTACATATAAAATTGTGTTCTGTATAGTAGGAGAAGGGGTCACCAAAAAAGGTCAATGAATTTCCAGAAGGACATTTATCATAAACTGATTCAGAAATGTGTAGAACTGAATTTACTGTTGGAAAATTGAGAATCTGAAGTTGACAGAAGCACCTGGGGGAAGGCTTTGCAGCCTCCTTGGTTTTAAAAGGAGTTTATGTATGATGAACCCTACTGGTGCAGCAATAAAACTGCTAGTATGTTTGCAAAGCTAAGCAGGGGCTGGTATGGTTTCAGATTGGATGAGGCCCCATGTGTTGAGATTCCTGCACTGCAGGGGGTTGGATTAGATGACTCCAGGGTCTCTTCCAACTCTATGATTCTCTCTCTGACAATAGGGTGATCCATATTCCATTTATGACTGACAGAACTGTGGCTTACACAGCCTCATCCTATGCACTGAAATAAATCCCTCTGATTTCAGTTGAACCTGCTGAGCCTAGCAGCCCAATCTTATGCATGCCTACTCAGAAGCAAGTCCAATCAAATCCAAATGCGCTTGCTGCTATGCAAGCCCTCAGAAGAGTTTTATTGAGCTCCGTAGGACTTACTTCCGAGTAGAAAAAAAAATGCTTAAGATAAAATCGTGATTCCTGTGTGCTTTTGAAAAATTGCTCCCATGTGTTTTGTTTTTTATATAGTTGAGGTTTTAGACTGCCAGTTGCTGTAAAGTCTTGTGTCTGTTTTTTTTTTTACTCGGAGGGGGGGGGAAATGACAAAATGTCATTTAATATCAGGTAGAGAGAGTACATGTCGAGAATTGATTGCTTCTTTCCATTCCCTTGAACATAGCTGTCTATGGCTCAACACATTGTTCTCGTCAGAGTTTTCCTTTATCCTGGGCTCTCGAGGCTTCCTGCCCTGACTGCTAAACAGAGGTGTTAGAACCAGTGCTTTCCTGGGCTTGCCAGTGTGAAAGATCATTAAGAGAGAGAGGGGGAGGGAGGGAGTGTTTAAATGCCTGTAGGGCTCACGAAAGCAATTGCTTCATAATTAGACTCTTGGGGAAGGAACTGGGATTTGCAGAGGGGAGGCAGCCCTCAGAAGAGCACACTTTTAAGCAGATGGATGGGTTGCCATTTGGAATCTCTTCCCGTTCACTTGGGAATGGTTTCCCACCAACCAGTGGACTGTGTGTTGCTCACGTAGGCTGGTTTTCAAAAGCCTGGCTCCCTTGTGGATGCAGCATTGCTACGCTGCTGGAAGAAGGAGCCTCAGGTTTGCACAGAGAAAGAAACTGCAGGAAAATGAAGGTCTGCAGAAGATTTAAGGTTTGAATCAGCAGCCAAATCCTGCTGCAACACAGAAGTAAAAGTGATGGAGGTTTCTCTTTGTATGGTTGAATATGAGTATTAATCTACTTTCCTAGGCCTGAGTATTATTAGAAGCATAAGCTGAGTATGGCAAAGAATATAATTAGAGGTCCCTGAGCATGAGAATATGAGGCATAATTGAGTGTGAATAAAGGAGAATGTATGTAAACCATTATAAACTTTCAAAGAGTTGAATAGATGCGATTAGGCACTGGTGTGCATGCTATGACGACTCTTGCAAGTAGTGGCCACGGTTGGATTTTCTTGGCATGTAGGAAAACATGTGGATGTGGCTTATACATTTACTGACGTACTTATTAAGGCTGCAATTCTGCACCCGTTTTCCTGGAAGTAGGCCCTATAGAACCCAGTAGGACTAGCTTCTAGGGAGACGTGCTCAGGATTGCGCTGTGACACGGGAGAAGGAAGCCTAGGCTGCCACTTGCACTGCCTGTGGTGAAAACATCTACCTGACATTCAGAAGACATCTGAAGGCAGCCCTGTTCAGGGAAGTTTTTAATATGTGACATTTTAGTGTATCTTTCATCTTTGTTGGAAGCCGCCCAGAGTGGCTGGGGAAACCCAGCCAGATGGGCGGGGTACAAATAATAAATTATTATTATTATTATTATTATTATTATTATTATTATTATTATTATTATTATAAAAGTGTAGAGTGCTTTCTGGTTTCACTGCTCCAGGAAAGCACACAGCGGAGGGACTAGAGGATCAGGGCCCCCAAGGGATCCACGAGGGTTTGGAGACAGTGGATACCAACTCCTCTGGCACTCTGAAACACCCTGGTCTGATGCGTTCTCCTGGCTGTTGTCAACTGGAAAGCTGCCAATGGCAGTTGATTTGGGCTGATTTCTGCAGGCTGCCGCCAACTAGAGAACTAACCACTGATAACTTCTTGCCCAATTGGGCAAAGCTCAGGGCCTCTGCTGTGGTACGGCTCAGAGCTTCCACCCTGGCCTTCAACTTGCAGCACACTCTTAACCCCTTCCCAGCCATCAGCATCAAGGGGTTGGGAGGGGAAGCACTGCACTCTTCCCTGTCTGCGGGATTTGTAATTTTCCTTTTGAGAAGTGCCTCAATGCTGATTGCACAACAAATGGGAACAAAGAACACGGTAAGCAGTGTATCAAATTAAAACCCCCCCCCCCAAAAAAGACAAAAGATGAAACAGCAAGTGGAGCCACTAAAATGTTCCGAAATCTCTAAAAGCATTTGCCAAATATGGAAATGGAGCTATTGAACTTTGGCTTCCTATCACAAGACATTCAAGCTCATGGTCTGTTAAGACGCCTGTATCCCTGGTTTGGCTTGTTGGGTCACATGGTGCATAGCTTTGCCTTGCAAATGGGCAAGAGATCATGCACAAATTATCTTTACCAAATCAAGTTGTCAAGTTGTTGTTAAAATCATAGGACTGTCTTGAATGAGATATTTTCAAGGTGCTTCAAATGCGATTCTTTATTTTAAATTTAGCTCTGAGGATCGATGGAGCTTTAGCCTGGCTGTGCTCTTATCTAATCTGTTTTAGGTAATCCCAGACAGACTCTCAATCAGAATTGTATCTTTCTCCTCTTCTCCAGGAATAGCTTTCTTGTATCTAATCAACTCTCAATTTATTCTGAGATCTTCCTGAAAATTCTTTATTTTCACCCTTGCTTGTGCAATCATTTTTTAAAAAAAATCTGCCTCTTTATTTCTCCCCTTTTAATCTTCTTCCCTATATTTAATTCATAAAGCATTTTGGGAGAGAAGATAAAAATGGCACATATTAAAAGGAATGTAACAGTTGTCATCCATTTTAAATGAAAGCAGAATACAGAGGAGGACTTAAACGCAAGTCTTAAGCACATTTCCTTGAAGGCAGGTCCCATTTATTTTTGTGGGACTTCCTTCCAATTAAGTATGTTAAAGATTACATCCTTTTAGTGCCAAACTAGGCAGCAATGCAGGAGATGTGTGAAAGTCTCCTGATAGCTTCTTCTTTTTTAAAAGGAAGAACAGCAACTTAGGCTGTGAACAAGCAAAAGACGATCAAGGATAGAGGTTGCTACACTGGGAGCTGTTGAGGAATTGCAGGCCGAACAGAGTGCTAGGGCCACTGGTCTGATCCAGCAAGCTCAGGTTCATATTCCCCCTGCCGAGAAGAAGAGTTTGGATTTGATATCCCGTTATATCACTACCCGAGGGAGTCTCAAAGCGGCTAACATTCTCCTTTCCCTTCCTCCCCCACAACAAACACTCTGTGAGGTGAGTGGGGCTGAGAGACTTCAGAGAAGCGTGACTTGCCCAAGGTCACCCAGCAGCTGCATGAGGAGGAGCGGGGAAGCGAACCCGGTTCACCAGATTACGAGTCCACTGCTCTTAACCACTACACCACACTGGCTCTCCTGCTGAGTGAATTTTCATAGCACATCTTCTAAGAACTCATCTCTAGGGCTGGGCGATATCTGGTTTCCAACATCAGGAAATCACCAGCTAAACCTTGCAATATATCACAATATCTGAAATAAAGATGGAACTACATATGTAGAGGCAAATAGTAGGGCTGGGTGATATCTGGTTTTTAGCCCCGTGATGTATACTGATATATCACAATGTCTGAAATAAGGATGGAGCAGTATACCTGAAGGAGTGTCTCCACCCCCATTGTTCAGCCCGGAAACTGAGGTCCAGCTCCGAGGGCCTTCTGGCGGTTCACTCACTGTGAGAAGTAAAGTTACAGGGAAGTAGGCACAGGGTCTTCTCGGTAGTGGCACCCACCCTGTGGAATGCCCTCCCATCAGATGTCAAGGAAATAAACAACAATACCTGACTTTTAGAAGACATATGAAGGCAGCCCCTGTTTAGGGAAGTTTTTAATGTTTGATATTTTATCGTGTTTTTAATATTCTGTTGGGTGTCGCCTAGAGTGGCTGCGGAAGCCTAGCCAGATGAGTGGGGTATAAATAAATTGTTGTTGTTGTTGTTAATTAGACATTGGATGGCTTCACGGTTTATCCCACACTGTGATTTTTTTCATAGCGTGCACCACACACACACACACACACACACATAATGATTCGCAATATATTACCAGGTCAAAAACTATGAAACCATTATCACGATATGAACCCCAAACCAGTTTGGGGTGATATATCAATATATTGCTCAGCCCTATTCATCTCATTTTCAGGACTCACAGGGGTAAGTTAATCTCTGGCTAGTGAGGCCTGTTCTTCACTGTGGTTGGAACAGCGATGGAGCAAGCTGATCAGGAGCCTGGAGCCAGGGGCGGGATGAGCTGGGGCAGTATGTTCCACGGGGCCTCCGAGGAGTCTACCTGCCTCCTCCCACTCAGCTGCCCTATAGCTGAGGGGGAGGCGGTGGGTAGACCATTTGGGGCAGCATGGAGCCTGCGGGTGCCCAAGCCACCGCGTCACTCCCAGGAGAGATGCGTGGCTCGGGCGTGCTGCAGGCCCTGCATTGAGTGCCGCCCGGCATTTTGTCACCCCCCTCTGTGGTGACACGCGGGGTGACCCACCCCCACCGCACCCCACTTCCTCCGCCCCTGAGTTGGAGGATGGTGGATGATAAGTACCCCAGGCTAAAAAAATAATAATCACTCTACCAACACAAAGCCAGCACAAGTCCTCATGTTCTGAGTCGCTTTTGCTTTTCTGTCAGTCCCCTGTACTTTGCTTTTAGACAAAATAGATAAAAGGGATGCAACAGGAGGAAGGCAGGGAGGGGTTATTTTATTGGCAGTCTCCAGCAAAGGCTAAAGAAATCTCTGAAATCAAGGCAGAGAGCATCCTGCAGTTTGATTGGCAGGCAAGCAGAGGTACAACAGCATCAAACAGCAGTCCTGTCTATAAAACTATCAGGCAGCAAGGTTGTCCTAAGATACAAGATCACAACATGTAGAACTTTTTTTCCTTCGGTTCATTCTCTCTCTTCTTTTTCAATGGAAATCGTGTGTGTGTATTCTTCTACATTCACGTGCCAAATGTTACTATTGCTATGGGTCTGGTTCACACATCATGCAAAGACAAACCATTGCTTAGTGTGAGCATGCAGGCTCTGGAGGAAGAAATTTGCTTTTGGTTTACAGCTTGTGTTTAGTCTGGAGGGAACAAAATCACAAGCTCAGGTTCAGACTGCGTGCTAAGCCAAATCATGACTTAGCTCAGTTTGGCACAGCAACTAAACAACCAGGAGGTAGCAAAGAAACCGCAATCTACTCTCATGCTAAGCCAAACCATGGTATGGCTAAGCATAGTTTTGAACCAATGATTTAAGGGAGAAGAAGCCCCCTACAGGGTCTGTTCTGTATGCCACGGAAAGGAATGTGCAGGAGGGAAAAGGAAGATCTGTCAGATTTCATACTAACTTTGTTGTTGCCATCCATCTGTTTCGCCTTAAAATTAATGTGGCAGTTGTCATGGATGCTATGGTAACATCTTGGCTTGACTATTGCTGCAATGTGCTTTGTAGTGACAGTCTAGAAGACTAACATACAGTTGGCCCAGAATTCAGCAGCATGTCTTCTGTCAATCACTAGCTAGCTGCCAGGAACATGTGAAACTGGTCTTTTGTGAGTTTCACTGGCTTCCAGATTGTTTTTTGGCTAAATGCAGGGTCCTGCTCTTGACTTTTTTTTTTTTAATCAAAGGTTTATTGGCATAAACACATACAAGATACAATAAAAATAATGGATATGGTGAATAAAAATAAATGTGAGAATAGAAAAATAAAATACAGATAGAGGAGGGGTAAAAAATGTATATTACCTGGGTTTGAGATATGGCTTACTAGGGAATGCCTAAGAACAATTGATTGTAGCCAACTAAGTCTTACTCTGAGTAGACCCATTGAAATTAATGGCTCTAAATTAGCTGCATCCATCAGTTCCAATGCGTCTAACATGAGCAGAAGTAATATTGGATGCAACGCACAAAAGTGTTGCTTCAAACGGCTTGTGGGGAAAGGGAAATGGCAACTCTGGGATACTGTATATTGAGTTTCACCCCAATTCTGCACATTCAGGCCCTGCCTAGAAAAGCTGGCTAAAAGTTGGGCTCTTTTACAGCTTGCAAATGACATAGCACAGGGGTGGACAATTTCTCTCAGCATTAACTGGAGGGAGGACTATTGAGGTGTGGGATTTGCATTGCTTCTTGAATATTTTTATTTGGGAGAGCAGAGCACTCTCAGCTGCAGCAATCAATACTGATCTATAAATGCAAACTTCATTTCCGTGTGTGTGTGTGTGTAGAATTACACATAATATATGGTTTGTATGTAATAATAATAATAATAATAATAATAATAATAATAATAATAATAATAATAATAATTTTTTTTATTTGTATCCCGCCCTCCCTGGCCAGAGCCAGGCTCAGAGTGGCTAACATATAAATAATACAATAATACATGCATACATGCATGCATACATAAGCTGAAATGCAGCGAGTGAATTTATTTTAGCAGATATTCATGAAACTATAGAACTTGTTGATCAGCTCAGAGTGAACTAGAACAAATGCTTTCTCTCCACTCCCACTGCCCGAACCATTTTAATCAAAGTTTATTGAAGTGGAATAAAAAAAGATGTGCACTTGTCAAGAATTTTGCCACAGTAAGTAGGTTTGGCTAATTCATTGAGCTGATTCTGCTAACATCCCCACAAAGACACCAAAGACTCTCATAAGGGCACTTAAGTGATTGCGTTATAAAAGAGAGGAGCTCCCATTATGTTAAAAAATGGCCTTTCAGAAGCTGTTTTCGGGAGTGATGGGTTCATGGTTTCCTCTTCTTCTTCTCCTTTGGTGATCATTTGTAGCCGAGTGAGATTGTCTTCCATGGGTTGTAAGTCAGCACTAGGCAAGAAGTGTAGATAGCAGCAACCATCTTGGAAACAAACTGGGGTTGATGGGTGGGAGGAATCAATACATGCACTTGTGAATAACCAATCAACCACAGGCTGTGTTTGCAACTGAAATAACTGTTAGTGGTGCAGCTCCCATGTTCACTCCATTAAGAACATAAGAAGAGCCCGCTGGATCAGGCCAATGGCCCATCTAGTCCAGCATCCTGTTCTCACAGCAGCCTGTGGGGAACCCCCCAAGTGGGTGTCAGTATCGACCTTGAGCCAGTGCCACAGACTGGACTCATCCACTTCAGCCCCGACTGGGCTAGGCGAGCTGGGTAGCACTTCCAGAGACCATCTTCTGCACAGGAACAGGTCAAAGTGCTGTGGACTCACAGCTTAGAGTTGTGAGCACCGAATTCACTTCCACAAGAAGACAATCGTCTCACAGCAGAGTATAGCAGAGCATAAACGACTCGGAGAGCAGCTCTGTAGAATATCTTCTTTATTCTATCTACAACTATAATACACACCTATATACAGAGCTAAATGAGGTCTAAACAAAAATGCTGAACTGAGTGTCTGCAGCTGCTCTTAGCAGCAACCTTATCTATACAGAGATCACACACAGTCTCTCACTAACATTCAGTCTCTCTCTCTCTCCTTCTGATGTGAGGCTGGAGCGGAATAAGTAGAGAGCAGAAACCGCCCCCTCCTCTCTGGAGAATCAGCAGAGAACATCAGCAGATTCTTGGATATGGGAGGGGTGAAATCTCCTCAGTGGGGACCCAAGCACAAGAGCTCTTTGCCCATAGAAGCAGAACATAGTCATCATGGCTAACAGCCTCTATTTAGTAGTTTTGCAAATATCCCACTGCCTTCCAAAACATCTGGTGTGAGCCAGAGTAGAGGTTGAATGGTTTTTACCGTAGGCATGTCAGGAGGGAAATGGAGGTGAGTGGGGGGGGGGGAAGGGCAGGTGAAAGAGGTTGTCTTTAATGTGGTTTGCAAGCCCTGTGGTTTGTCATCCTCCCCTGAAGCTACCTACAAGGAGATGTCACATGATGGAACAAATGCCACCCGAGGTGTATGCAGTAGTAAAGGTAAAGGGACCCCTGACCGTTAGGTCCAGACGCTGATGACTCTGGGGTTGTGGTGCTCATCTCGCTTTATTGGCCAAGGGAGCCGGCGTACAGCTTCCGGGTCATGTGGCCAGCATGACTAAGCCGCTTCTGGCGAACCAGAGCAGCGCACGGAAACGCTGTTTACCTTACTCGCCAGAGCGGTACCTATTTATCTACTTGCATTTTGACGTGCTTTCGAACTGCTAGGTTGGCAGAAGCTGAGATCGAACAATGGGAGCTCACCCTGTTACGGGAATTCGAACTGCCGACCTTCTGATCGGCAAGTCCTAGGCTCTGTGGTTTAGCCACAAGAGCTCTAAGTGTCAGCAAACCTTCTTCAGCACCGTGAACAGCTCCCTGGTATCAAATCAGCTTTGCCTTTCCCACCTTTCTTTAGCTTTCTAGTCCCTATAGCTGTAACTCTTGCATATGTGTACAGCAATTGTCTGGGTGTGCATTGAGCTTAGAAGAACCCATTAGGCAACTGAATCATCTTCAGTTGTAGCTGGGAATTATTCAGCTCAACTCAGCCTAGCCTTCCCTACCTTGGACTGCAGACTCACCTGAAGTCCCTTAAGCTTCCTCACTTTCTTTGCTTCCACCATTCCAGGTCCTCTGACAGGCACAGCTGGTATTAAGGGGCAGCCTGGTTAGGCATCACACCACACACCAGGGAAATCGTTTTGGTTAATCCTAATAGTGGGATTGCCCTACTATGGATTTTTGCATTTCCTTCCCTAAGGAGCCAGCTATGCTTTTTGGTTACATTACTTTGTAAAGCAGCATGTACAATGATGGTGCAATAATTAAAATAATTCAAGATGAACTGGAAAGTTGACAAATGCAGCATTTTTTAAATTTACAACCTGGAGTCAAACGTCCATGGTGTTCTAGTATCAGCCTCAAATCTTTGTCCTGTAATCGGAAGAAGCTTAGATACTAAATTGCAAAGTGGGCAGTGTGTGTCCGTTCTACCCCTCCTCCAGTAAAATGCATTTCCCCCTCATTTACATTGTTGAATTTTATAGCATTGGTGGGATTTAAGCTTGGATTAAGAGAGAGACGTTGCAAGCTTGTTCATTTTGTGGTGGGGTGGGGGTGGAGAGTAGTGTCGAGTCCTCAGCTGCAACAGTTATAATCCAAATTGTCTATTAAGCTTTTACAGGGATCCTGCTGCGAGAAGCCAGGCCGAAATAGCAGCATATTCCCTCTGCAGCTGCTCTTTTCAGTGCACCGGGCTTGTCTGGTTTTTGCCGCGAAAGGCATGCATCAGACAAGACGTAAGTGTGACCCCCTGTGATTACATTTTGAGGCTTATTTCAAGCCAGTATTTTAAAGCAAAAGAGGAGGGGAGGGAAGCAGAGGAGAGAGTCCAGAGAGCAACAATTGGAAATGCTGCTATTTGACACAAGACATCTCTTCCACAAGTGGAAGGATCATAGCTGAGTGGTGGAGCATTTGCTGTTCATGATGCACAAGGTCCCTGGTTCAGTCACCAACTTTTCCAGGATGGTTGCAAGAGACTCCTGTCTGAAACCCTGGAGAGCGGCTGCCAATCAGTGTGGACAGTATTAAGCTAGATAGCCAGTTGGTATGGCTTGTTATAAGATATTTTCTGATCTTCCACCTCTAATATAACACTAGCTCATGCCTGAGGTTTCTGTTTTTATCTTTCTTTTATGCATCAACATTAAAAAGACACACGATATACAGTGGTACCTCGGGTTAAGAACTTAATTCATTCTGGAGGTCCGTTCTTAACCTGAAACTGTTCTTAACCTGAAGCACCACTTTAGCTAATGGGGCCTCCCACTGCCGCCGCACCGCTGTTGCGCGATTTCTGTTCTCATCCTGAAGCAAAGTTCTTAACCCGAGGTACTATTTCTGGGTTAGCGGAGTCTGTAACCTGAAGCGTCTGTAACCTGAAGCGTCTGTAACCCGAGGTACCACTGTATCCTTCATTCTGAAACAAATTCCCTTATTTATTTTCTTGGGCACCAAATAGATCTGTGGTCAAAAAGTGATGGTGCTTTAAAATTCATTGGGGTTCAACTACCCAGTTTGCAGTCTGTGCTGAGTAAGTTGTGCCGTCAGTGGGACAGAGACTTAGGACTAGGGTTGCCAAATGTCCAGGAAAACCTGGACATGTCCTCTTTTGCGGGGCCAACATGCCCACCTAGGCGAAATTTTATATTGGTCTTGGACTGCTCTGCACACCATAGCTGCTGCCAGTCCGAGCTGGGCAAACAGTCATGCGGGCTTGGTGGCAGTGGTCCCACAACTGCACAACTCTTTCCCTGTCTTGGGCTGGCAATGAGTGGCTCAGGCTGTCCTCTTTTTTTCCTCTTCAAGATATGGCAACCTTGCTTAGGGCATACATAGGCAACTATGTGAATGTCTCATGACAACTCCCAGTTCTAAAGCAACATCCTCTGTTCCTGCCTACAAACGTCGACTCCTCATTGTCTTCCTCTAAGACTATTACCTGAGCATCGGCTTCACTGAACTCAGTGGGACAAAACTTGCAGATCAGGCTGTAAAACCCATCAAGCATTTGCTTGACAAAGGTGGTTCTTCTGCCAGCTGTCACGTATGCTTTACTTTTCTCTGAGAACAAGCAGGATGATCTTTCAAATGTTATTGTTAGCATTTCACAAAACATTTCCTCTGTTCGTCTGCAGTTTTAAACCCTTCCAGAAAACCTGTCCCTTGTGCATCACAAGGATTTGCACTGGTGATGGTATCGGGGCGCTTATAAGCAAACCTGCTTTCAGTAATGTTTGTGCCTGCAGAAGTTTTGCAACGGACACCCTGTTTCATCTCCAGTCAGCGTGTGTCTCGTGGATTCCCGCTGGCATCCTGAAATTTTGTGCACATCAAAAGTTCTAGTGATGTTGTTGTTCTGTCCCACTGCTGTGCAAGAGTTCCCTCTCAAGACAGCAATAATATGTTAACAGTGGGAGTGCATTATAGCAAAACTAATAAAGGGGAATGATGTAAGGATGCTCCACTATATCTACCCACCTGTGCTGGTCCCGGGGGGAAGGTTACCGTTGACGTAGTCAAAGTCCGGTCCTGGTCACTAGCCTGGAAACAGTTCACAAGGAGCGGGGCGAGGTCCGAAGCAGGAAGCCGGGCGGGGACAGGAACACTGGAGGGTCAGGTCTGGGTCCGGGCAGGAGCAGGTACTCAATGATGTTGCTCCCACAACCTGGGACCGGGCTGACTGGCCTTTATCTTCTCTGAGGCCAGGGGCGGTCCCAGCCCCCAGGAGACCTGCCTCTCCTGGCCTTAAGGCGAGCACTCCTCCTGGGAGAAACCAGTTCCCTCCGCCTCTCTGCCCTAAGCCTCTGCAGTTCAGGAGAGGCTGGGGAGTTACTGGACCCAGGGGGAGACTCACCTGCCTCTGGCAGGGCCGAGAGAGGTGCACCTGTAGGCACTGTGTCCTTAATCACCTCTGGAGCTAGAGTGGAATCACCTGGTGCCTGCTCCTGAGGATCCGGCACAGGTGCAGGCGCTTCAGATCCAAGGCCCTGCCCCAGTTCAGCCGGCCCTGGAGGCGGGGACTCCTGTGCAGGCTGGGATTCCTCCGGTTCAGCCTCTGAATCGGATTCCCAGGCCATCACACCACCAATGCAGTGATATTGTGCCAATGATACGTTGCTGAATACACCTGCAGAAAAAGCAGCAATCTGGAGATCCCTGAGTTAGGCGCTCAATAAATGTAACACTAATGTCTCAACAAATGAAAGTGATCTGTAGAAAATGTAACTTGAAAAAAGAGACATTGCACATACTTTTGTAAACCAAGAAATCTCTAATATAAAATAGATTTTAGAAAATATGAAAAGAAATAGCTAGTCTCCATCTACATGGTTCTTTTCCTCCCTGTTCTCTCTAATCGGCAAGCCCTCAGATGTTAAATGGGGGTGTCAGGTGCAGGTCAGCAATAAATCACACAGAGTAAGTGAAGTGAACTTTTTATTAGAAGAAACAAAATTTGCTCAGGAGTGCTATGCCTTATGAGCGCAGCAACTCTTCTTGGTAGGCCATGCCCCTATGAGGCAGTTGAGACTGAAGATCCTTGCTTTGCCACAGCTTCCTCTCCCGGGTCCTTCCCAAGCAATCTGAGACTCTGCCAGGATGACTGTCTTTGCTCCTCCCTCTTCATGCCTCTTCTGGTTCTGCGAGACAAGGAGAGAGGGGAGCTTGTAGCAGCAGGAGGGGGAGATACTGTTGATTCTTCACCAGCCCAACTCATCTTTGTCTCTTGGTTTCCCTCCTCTCCTACTTCCTCTTCTGATTCTGGGCTTCTCTCTGTCACAGAGTCTCCTTGCTCACTAAACGCTGCTGCCTCTTCAGCTTCTGACACCTCCTCCTCCCCCCTCTTCTCTCTTCACCAACTCATCGTCATCTCGCTACCACTTCCTAGGCTTCATCCCTTGGGGGTTCCCCAGTTGGTCCAGCCAGTCCACAACATCAATATGATGTGTGTTCAGTCCAGGGTACTCCTCTTTCTTTCTTTCTTTCTTTCTTTCTTTCTTTCTTTCTTTCTTTCTTTCTTTCTTTCCCTTCCTTCCTTCCTTCCTTCCTTCCTTCCTTCCTTCCTTCCTTCCTTCCTTCCTTCCTTCCTTCCTTGTCTGCAATCCTTCACTATCAAAGATAAGATAATTGGTCCCACTCACCCACCCCAAATATTACTTCAGAGTGATGTCTCCTGCTTCGTGGATCTCCATATGTTTAGAATTGGTATCAATGAGCCAAACAATAGGAAACATTGAAGGCTACCAGAGCATTATTCTTGCCAGATCATTTGCTGTTGCTAGAGATGAACTCACCAGAGTTCAGTGGGGCAGCTGCTCTGGCATTCATGGCAACTGCATTTGTGACCAGAGACCCTGAATTTTACTGTTCAGGGTCTCTGCTGTGAGAGAGGTAGAAGAAATTCTATGTTCAGTCTGTAAGTGTCAGACAGCTTTAGTGTAGAAGATGTACAGATTGTATAGGTATTAATCTACAATTCTTATCCTACAAGAGGACAAACTGCAGTGGCACCTTCTCCCCCACCTGCAAATTTGCAGTAGGCTCTGTGATCCAGGAAAAAAACCCCCACTTTCTCATGGTTCAGTGTTGTTACAACCCACTTGGTGGCATAAGTTGTCCTCGATTCTAATGATTTTGCGCTCACTAATGATGAACAACTGTGCAATGAGGTGTCAGGATTTGATGGTGGCTGTTTGCAAACTTGGGGGTAATTATACTCCGTTGTCTAATAGCTTATCTTATTGATGTTGTGCTGACATGTTTTTAAGCAACATTCAGTGATTGCAGAGACTTAATGGTACCAGTTCCTGGCTCATTATCATATTTTTTTTGCATTTGATTTGTCTGATTGCTGCAGGTGGAAACAATAGGTGATGCCTACTGTGTTGCAGCAGGGCTCCACAGACAGAACCTAAATCACGCAAAGCCCATTGCGCTGATGGCCCTGAAGATGATGGAGCTGTCAGAGGAGGTGCTTACACCGGATGGAAGACCTATTAAGGTAAGCTTACTTGCTCTGCATCCTGAGCAATCGAAAGGAAAGCAGCTGTAGCACAGGCACAGTTGAATTGCCCTGGGTGCAACTTATAGCCCTTACAGAGTGTAGGTCAGCAAGGTGTTAGGCAAAGCACGATAACCAATTGGAACCTCCATCCCCAAGAGCAGTATACCACTAAATACCACTTGCTGGGGAGCAAAGCCACAGGATGTTGCTTTCATGCCTTGCTTCTGGCAGCATCTGGCGAGCTACTGTGGGAAATGAGATTCAGGATTCAATGGTTCCTGGTTTTAGGAACCTGCAAACTTATCTTTTAATAAATAAGAATAATAATTTATTACCAACCCTTTACCATAAGGTGCCAGGGCAAATTACGACAATTTAAAAATACAATACAGTGGTACCTTGGGTTAAGAACTTAATTCGTTCCAGAGGTCTGTTCTTAACATGAAACTGTTCTTAACCTGAAGCACCACTTTAGCTAATGGGGCCTCCTGCTGCCGCCACGCCGCCGGAGCACGATTTCTGTTCTTATCCTGAAGCAAAGTTCTTAACCCGAGGTACTATCTCTGGGTTAGCGGAGTCTGTAACCTGAAGCGTATGAAACCTGAAGCATATGTAACCCAAGGTACCACTGTATTAAGAGGAGTTAAAACATTGCAATCAAGAGAATAGGTTGGACCTTGCATGTTTTCATATAGCTCAGTTGGTAGAGCATGAGGCTCTTAATCTCAAGATTGTGGGTTCAAGCCCCACACAGAATCATAGAATTGTTGGAAGGGACCCCAAGGGTGATCTCGACCAGCCCCCTGCAATGCAGGAATGTCAGCTAAAGCATCCATGGCAGTTCACTTTATTACTGTATTAGTGAAAGATCAATTTTCCATCTGCTTTCCATCTGACCAGCTGGTAACAACCCCACATTCCCTCTTATGGCAAATTCAGTGTCCCTGTACTAACAAGAAAGGAGACAAACATGGAGCCAATGGGAAATGAAACTGTATCAGCATTTGCCTGTTGTCCGAACAGCCCAGTGCAGTCTGAGCATGCTCAGTGGACATGAGGTGCCAGAGAATGCTGTGTCATTTGGGAAGGAAAGGCATGAAATGGAAAGGATAAGAAAGCCTACTTGAGATACTGAAAACTTATAGTAGACAGCATGGTTGGCCAGAACCCTGAATAGGAGCACTCCTGTTAGGGGGTAAGGATATACACCCCTCTAATGTTTTTATGATAGTGTTGGGCACAGGCTTTTCTTTCCCCCCCATTTCTTCCCCCCATCTTTTCTTAATTTTTTGCATTTGAGGTGTGGAGGTTAAGCAAAAGCACTCCCTTAGATGTGAATGCTCTTCAGGGTTTGGAATAAAATTTTCATATACATTTTTTTTTAAAGAAAAGCTTTGCTCCTAGGTCAATGTGGCATTCTTCATAGAGAATGGTCCAATGAGAACAACATTACATTACAATGTGGTGTCATTTCCAGGGGCATTCTTGGTTAAAACATGAGAAATAAAATATGGCACACAGTTTTTCACTTTGAAATCTCCACTGCTCAGCGGCTGGCTATCGTGTCAAGCAAGTGATCCGTTTTCCATTCTCTCTACCTCCTCCCTACCTGAAGTACAAGCCATAAAGATAGCATGAAAAAGAGATAGTATATACTCTTCTTGCTTTGAACCGAGTCAGTCCAAATGTTGAGTTGAGCTGCGGCGTCCCTTTGCATCCACTGAGTAGAGCATGATTTTCTGATAAGCTCAACATGATGTATTGCTGGTTACATTTGTCCCCCAGGCAGATGCTTCATTCCCAGTTACGTTGGAGCATGACAACACAGAGCTTATCTGCACTGAAATTAGCTTATCCGTTTCTTGGGAAAATAAATATACAATGTGCTTTGTTTGCAGTATCTTTCACTAAGCTTGGGGGAAACTTTCTGGATGCTGAACTGTCTTGGAGATACATTTAAAGCCTTTCATTAGGCATCGTATGTGTCATCTGATGTGGTTCAGGTAGAGCCATGGCTGGATCAGCTACAGGGTCAAGTTCCCCTTGAGAGAACTCAATTGCGTAGGTGTAGCTAGTTTTCTTTTCCCGTGGTACTTTGGCATCCCCAGTTGCTAATTGATGCAATGTTTTGTGCACCTTTCTTGGGTAATGATAGCACCTAATTTAACAGCAAGCACTTGCTAGCAAGACGTTCCATGAGAGATAATAAACTACAGATCATTAAAGTTTGAATTCATTAAGGAGCTTGCAATACAGATTGTAAAATAATTTTCCAGCTCCCCCCCCCCTTTTTAAATTTCCCCAACACTCAGTAGAACAGACATAATTGCACGATCTTGACACTAATGGAGCCATCTTCTCCTGAGATGTAACTCTTCACTGACTCTTGTGGGGATCATGATAGGAGGCTGAAAAGCAAAGAACCAACCACTGACAATGCAGTGGTGCGCCTGATGTGCTGGATTTCAGAAAAGGAGATACCATATAGATGAAGTGGTTCCTAGTTTTGCCTCCAGTTCTTCTTTTTTTAAGTAGAAACATGGTGCTAAGCTGTTGCTGAATAAGTGCAAGGAATGCAGACAAGAGCTTCTCACATTTTCTGTTCCACTTCCTCTGCTAGAATGATAAATGCCTGGAAATCCTTCAGAGGAGTGCCAATATCTCGCCTTTTCCCTCTGGACTTGAGTTGCACGCGTGTGTGTGTGTGTTTACCACTATCTAGGAATGGGGGAGAAATTCACTATTCAGATTCACTATTTCCTTCATTTTGTGCTGGTATTATATTTTCAGTATAAACAGGACTCCATTTTCGCACCCACCCACCATTTTTAATTGTTCTCCCCTCCGAGATGAGGAGGGGAGGAAACAGGAAAACCTGGGCATTCCGGGATCTAATCAGAAACAGTTATGGATTCTGTAATCCCAGAACTGTCCCTGGACACTTGAAGGGTGTGTAATGCATCTCAGAAAAAAGTGTGAGATAATGATAAAAACTGTAAATGCAGCTCTCTTGCCCTAGCTTTGTACCTTCCTACATCTGGACAAACAGATGAAATAGTGGGCATAATGACCCTGATCCTCTCCCAGTGTTGCATGATGACAGGTGCACAGACATCTCCATCTGCAACTGTGTGGTTCTGTGTCCAGCCAGTTGAGTGGCTCCTGATGAGCACTGCAATATGGAAAGGGTTTCATGCCCAGATTTGCATCTCCATTGTCTGTACAGACACACACATCCACAATCTCCTTTGTTGGTTATCCAGGGACCTGGTTTTTCATAACTGTAAGCTGAAAATGTCTGCCTGTAACATCTAGTAATGGAGTTGTGTTTGTTGGAATAAAAGTAATTCCATTATTATCACATCATTGGCTGGTTTTGACTGGGGATTGACTGAAAAACCAAGTTAAGAACTCTGAGATTTGTCCCTGTCTATAAAATTGGTGTTTATTATTTTGGAGAGAAGCCTTCATTAGATTGACCTTGCGCTAAAATACAAGGTAGCTGTAGTTTCTCAAAAGTATTGATTTTAAGCTTCCCTGTACATCCTCAAACAGCAAATTGGAACACCATTGAGGCTAAGGAAAGCAGTTTTAAATTGATTTCAATAGGAGAGTTCAGGGATGATCAAACTGAACTCAGTGGCTTTTAAAGTACTTAACTTTGGCACGACCATACCCTGTATTTCTCCCCAGTTTTATTCCTTGTAGTCTAGCAGAAGTAAATGTTAATAGGCAGAGCTAATAGGAATTCTCTAGACTGTTGATCTTCAGAGTGAAAGAGAGAAATATTGTTGCCTCTGCCACATTTAGCATATTTAATCCATTGGAATTAAAGGTAATTTTTGGATGTACATTTAATAAAGCATGCTTAAACTATTGCCCAATTAACTCATGCTCTGGTGAAACAAAAAATACTGTAGGGAGGGAGGTGTTTCTTTAATTCTGCATAGCTCTAGTCTTACAATCTTGCTAGATGGATAACTTCAATAACAACATGTTATTGACAGGTGGGAACTATACAAATGGGATCAATGGCTGTGGGGATATTAGGTTGAGGAGGATTAAATTTAGACCTCACCCTAAAGGGACCCCTGACAGTTAAGTCCAGTTGCGAACGACTCTGGGGTTGTGGCGCTAATCTCGCTTTACAGGCCGAGGGAGCAGGTGTTTGTCCGCTCCACAGACAGTTTCTCCTGGTCATGTGACCAGCATGACTAAGCCACTTCTGGCGCAATGGAACACCGACACCAGAGCAGCACACGGAAACGCCATTTACCTTCCCGCCGCAGCGGTACCTATTAATCTACTTGCACTTTTTGGTGTGCTTTCGAACTGCTAGGTTGGCAGGAGCAGGGACCAAGCAATGGGAGTTCACCCCATCACAGAGATTCGAACCGCCGACCTTTTGATCGGCAAGCCCAAGGCTCAGTGGTTTAGACCACAGCGCCACCCACGTCCCTAGTGGCATCATTTCACTTTTCCCTGCCCAGCAACGGCCCCCAACAGAGGTCTGCCCACCTTTCTTTGGTGGTCTTCTGGCTCTTTATTTAATTTTTAAAGTAGCTGCTGTCTACCTTTAAAAGTAGCAGCAGCATCAAATGCATAGGCACCTGTTTTTAACTCTTCTCTGCTACCTGTAGCAGCGGCACAGCAAAACATATCAATATACTGCAGGCGCCGTGTTGTTTTCCTGAACCGCCCCAGGTACCAAGTTGGGACTGTTGTTGATAAGCAGTGTCCAGTGCACAGCGGAATGATGAGAAGTATGAGCCAACATGCTCTATACTACTTTATTTACAGTTCAAAGCTGGTAAGTTACAGAAAAACATCTTCCCTCTGCCAGAGCAGAGAAAGCGTCATCTCTCCTCTGAAGCACGGAGAGAATCACAAACTGAAACTGCAAAGAACAGTGAAAAACAGGAAACCAGTGTACGTCATATCCAGTCTCCCGTTCCCGTGGGAAAACCTCCAAGAGTACAGACTCTGTGGAATGTAAACACCTGTCTCGTGACAAGCACTTCGCTGCACAGAGAAGAAAGCAGAAACCAACATCCTCCCCCTTTCTGTGAACATCTCTGGGCAGCGTGTTCGTACAATATCAGTACAAACCCAACTTCTGCACATAGGTACAGTGTTGATCCCTTGATACAATCTTGGACAATACATCAGCAGGAATTTCATTACCTGGCATATAGGACACCGTTACGAGTCCCTTCTGAATACGTTCCCTAGCATGTTGCACCTTCAATTGTAAGTGCTTCGTGCTTTGCTTACAACCTTCAGAATTCAGCAAAGCCAAACATGCTTTGTTGTCCTGGTAAACCTGGATTGGACATTTGACAGGAATTTTCATGTCTTTGCACAATTGTAACAACCATTCACAATCTTTAAGTGAATAAGACAGTGCATTCAGTTCAGCTTCACAAGTACTTAAGCTAACTGTTGTTTGCTTCTTGCATGACCAATCAAATAGACCCTGATTGTACTTATAGCAAACTCCAGACGTACTTTTCCTGTCTGTAGTGTCACTTCCAAAACTTGCATCTGCAAATATCTCAAGACCACCAGACTTCTGATTGTTAAATCTCAGTCTGTAATGCATAGTGCCTTTCAAATACCGCGCTATGCGTTTCAGAGCTTTCCAATCCTTAACAGTAGGATTGTTGACTTGTCTGCTTAGCAAATTACAGCTAACAGCAATGTCTGGTCTTGAACATCTGGCAATGAAGTTTAACTTGCCTAGCACACTTCTGTACAGTGTAGTGTCAGAAAATGCTTCTTCAGTGTCATCTACCTGATAACCTGTTATCATCGGTGTGTCCACAGGGTTAGCATCCATCAGGTTTAGTTTGCTTAACACATCAGCAATTTTCCGTGACTGGTGTACTAGAATGTTACCATCTTGATCTCTCTCTATTTCCAGAGATAGGTAGTTGTTTACCTCACCAAGATCTTTCATGTCAAAGTGCTCTTTCAGTTGAGCTAGGGCGTTATTGTACATTGTGACATCTTTCCAAAAGAATAAAAGATCATCAACATAAAACAAACAATACAGTTTCTTTTGCCCCTCCTCTTTGACAAATACACATGGATCAGATTTCCCTTGCTTAAAACCTAGAGAAAACAATACTTCAGTGAGTTTTGTGTGCCAACACCGTGCACTTTGTTTGAGACCATAAATCGACTTTTTCAGAGCACAAACAAAATCCCTGTTTTACCTGTACGCCATCAGGTGGAAGCATATAAAGTGATTCACCTAGAGATCCGTACAGAAAAGCTGTATTCACATCATGGTGACTAATGTGTAGATTTTCCTCTGCAGCTAGCTTGAGCATAAGCCTAATGCTCTCATACCTCACTGTGGGAGAGTAGGTCTCGTGATAGTCTTCACCTGGTACCTGAGCAAATCCTCTGGCTACCAATCTGGCTTTGTGTCTGACTATCTTGCCATTTTGATCAGTCTTCGCTTTGAAGACCCATTTGCTTCCAAGCAATTTCATTCCTGGAACTACTGGAACAAGGTCCCATGTTTTGTTCCTTTCCAAGGAATCAAGCTCAGCCTTCATGGCATTTAACCATGGCTCAGCTTCCTTTGAATCCAAATCCTGGATTTCTTGGAAACTTGAAGGTTCAAAAACCTTCTTGGAGCTTTTAACAGCTGTTACTGCTATCTTAGCAAACTCATCAGCAAATCTCTTTGGAGGTCTGCCTTTTGTGGCTCTCTGTGACCTACGAATTAGCCTTAAGTCTTCAACACTCTCCTCTTCCTTCTTAGGAGAAAAGTGACCTATTGTGAACAATGGTTCCTCCAATTCCTGATCAGAGCTTTCAGAGGGTCGCATAGAGGCTTTCGCACTCTTGAAATCCTCTGAATCATCTGATTCAGTTTCAGACTCAGAATCAGAACCTTCATCAGTGGGTGTGGGTTGTTGCGGTTGCTTTTGACTATCCTCAGTCTCATCACTGTCATCAGGATAACATTGGAAAATTCCCACATTCTCCCCCCACTTGGCATTGTACTCAACACTTCTTGTGAGCTTAATTTCCTTAGAGTCAGTCATCATTATTCTGTAAGACCCTTTCTGATAACCTAGAAAGATACCATGCGAACCACGCTTGTCTAACTTGGAATTTTGTGGTGAGTGAACCCACATGTCCGAACCAAAAATTTTCATGTGTTTGATGTATGGCTTCTTGCCAAACATCTTCTCATAGGGGGTACAACCAATCGCTGAAGATAACCTGCGATTGTAACTGTAAACAAAACACGAGAGAGATTCGGCCCAATAACTCTCTGGAAGATTTGCATCATGCAGCAAGGTTTTTAACCCTTGAAGCAATGTCTGATTTGCTCGTTCCGCAAGTCCATTCTGCCATGGCGAGCGAGGACTAGACAAATCGTGTTGAATTCCTTTCTCAGCCAGAAAAGCTTCAAACTGCTGAGAAGTGAACTCTCCCCCCCGGTCGGTGAAAAGAATCTTAATCTTCTTACCATGCACATTTCCCAACCAAGCACAGAATTCCTTGAACCTAGGAAAAGCCTCTGATTTCTGCTTGAGATTATACACAAAAATATACCTGGAAAATGCATCAATGAGAACCATGAAGTACCTATTCCCACCCAAAGAGGGCGCTAGTGGTCCAACCAAATCAGCATGAACAACCTGGTATGGTTCTGTAGCTTGCCTACTAGACACCTTACCTTTCGCAGCCATTTTCACCTTGTTTGCTGCGCATGCCTTGCACTTCATGTGGTACCTGCAGGGTTTAATAGACATACCTTCAACCAAGGCAGGCATTTTTGATACTGCCTCAAAATGCAAATGTCCAAATTTCCTGTGAAAATCGTGAATACATTCTGCATGCAAACTTTTGTTAGAACCTGCAATGCAACAAGTGTCATCCTGCACAACATCATCATAATACAAAACAAACAAACGATCAACAAATTCAGCATACAATTGATAATCATTTTTCTTAGTGATGATGCATCTATTGTTCTTAAAGGAAACGTCAATCTTCTTCTCAATCAGCTGTCCAACGCTGAGCAGATTATGTTTCGCGTCCGGCACATAAAGAACATCCTGTATCGATAAGTCCAAACTGTGAAGAACAACAGTTCCGTAGCCTTTACTGGGGATTGTGTGGTCATCCGCCTGGTGAATCGCACCTTCCTGCGGTGTAAAAGACACGAACAGTCGCTTATCGTTGCACATGTGATGCGTTGCAGCTGAATCAACAACGAAGAAAGATCTAGACGTCTTCTGGACCTCTGCAACCTCTGCAACCTTTGGAGCGTAGCGTGAGACCATTGCCTTGTGCTGCGTTGTCCTGGACACCGGACCTTTGCCTTTGCTCTGGCCTTTTCCACGCGATGAGCTTCCGCTGCGCTGCTCTGTCTTGGCCCTGGGATATTTGCATTCCCTCTTCATATGGCCTAGACGTCCACACGAGTAGCATTTCACTGCCTTCAAAGCTTTGGCGCCATCTGGTGGTTCCACTGCACTATGGGATGACGTCTGTGAAGACTCCCCCTTTCCCATGCAGCTATCACCCCGCCGATCTGCTACATTCTGAATCATGGCAGTATCACAAGCTACTGTGAGTTGAGCATTTGGCTGATGAGTGGTATCAAATTCCCCACTTGCCCCATCCAGCCTTCTGCAGCTAGCCATCATGATTGCTTTAAATCAAGCTGCTTTATACAAAGGCAATTTCAAAACAGCCTCTGCCTTGCCTGTGCTGCTCTTCTGTTTATTTGCTTTGCTTATCTGCAGCTGCTTCAAACTGCATTCCAAAGGCAAGTTCTAAAGCGAAAGTCCCCAAGTGCTTTCTCTATGTTGCCCTTAATTCTTGCTGCGTCATGTCTGCAGCTGCTTTGAAACTGCAGCATTTGTAAAAGTTACTTTCACTTTCCCAGCCATCCAAGCCACTACGCTTGTGCCGTGGAAAACGGCTTTAAAAGTTCAAAGTCCAGCCATAAAGCCATTAATTAGAAGCTGGCAGGCTGCCCGGAGCAGTAGCACATACCTTCATCAATCATTTTGACGCGCAGAGCAGATACCGTGCGTTCCGTCTCTCTGCCGCTGTTCCGATGCTTTGCCGGCACTTCGTCTCTTGCTCCTTTGTTCCTATGCCAGGAGCCCGACTTCTGAAGACCATTCTCAAAACACTGCATTTTTCTGGGCCCGAAACCAAATGTTGTTGATAAGCAGTGTCCAGTGCACAGCGGAATGATGAGAAGTATGAGCCAACATGCTCTATACTACTTTATTTACAGTTCAAAGCTGGTAAGTTACAGAAAAACATCTTCCCTCTGCCAGAGCAGAGAAAGCGTCATCTCTCCTCTGAAGCACGGAGAGAATCACAAACTGAAACTGCAAAGAACAGTGAAAAACAGGAAACCAGTGTACGTCATATCCAGTCTCCCGTTCCCGTGGGAAAACCTCCAAGAGTACAGACTCTGTGGAATGTAAACACCTGTCTCGTGACAAGCACTTCACTGCACAGAGAAGAAAGCAGAAACCAACAGGGACTGGGGTGGGGTGGGGGCACTATACGAAAACGAGTGAACTAGTGTCGAATCTGCCAGCCACTCCTGGAAATTTGTGGAGGGGTCTCTGAAGAATAGGCAAAAGAAAGGAATGTTTCATTAATGGGTTCTGCATAATGTAGCATCATTACACAACTTACCTGTATGTGACATTCGCAGGACATTCTGCAGCTTGGGGATTTCGTCGTTTTAACTCTCTTTGTAAAGGTTTTTTGTCATTGTCTTAATATTCTTGCTGCATACAGTGCTATGAAAAATTCAAAAAACGAGGACTTGTTGTGATAGTTATTTTATTAAATACGCTATTTGCGAGTCGCCTCCTCAGTTTGCTGGGAGACACTGAGCATTTGAGGTATGAAGCTTATGCTTGAGGTTTCTAGTCATGCTGGCTACGTCAGTGAGATTCTTGACTAAAGAGAGTTTTTCCTTTAAGTCTCAATAATTATTTGCATTTTTTTAAAGTGAGTTAAGGTGGCACTAATGGGTCTGAGGAGGGAGGCGAAGAACTAAGCAGGCGCAGAGGAAAAGCAAACGTCAATTTGCATGTGCTTCTAAAATTAACTCTGCAATTATGCAGATTTGTTGTGTGCTGTCTTCCTTGTTGAAAGCTTGCAGGGCATGGAGTGGGTGAAAGAGAACCCAAACCTCCTTTAAAATGTGCTGCTTAATGTGGGAGAAGTTCACACTGAATACTATGGGGACCTGTGATCAGAATGAACAGGAAATGTATATGAAGATTCTGTATGAATCGTCAAACTATTAGTCCTTCTTCTTCTTTTACTTTTAAAAGTACTTTTACCTTGCACCAAAGAAATCTACCAAATAAAAGAAGTTTAATATTTAAAACACTGGTCTAAAACTGGAAATAATTGCAGTATAGAATGTATTGGATCCAAACTTAAGGACTAACTTGCATCCGATTAACTTCAGCAGGTCTACTCTGAGACTGTCATTAATCCCAGATACCTGTAGACCTGCTGACTTTACAAGGCACAACATAGAGTTTTCCATTCAGCAATTAGTTCTTCAGTGCTGTAGAAAACTGGTGTTGCGTTGGCATAGAGTGATGTTAAGTTGCACCATCATCCTGCAGATACACTGTGGATGTCTGGAGCACTCAGTAAAGGGCTCTTGAAAATGTACGGGGCCCTTATCAAATGGACTGGGGAGAATATGGTCCTATATCCAGCAAGGCTGAAAAAGGCTTTGCTCATCCCAGTCCTGAGAGCTAGTGTGATGCTCAAGCCAAAAAAAATGTTCCCTACCTGTGGATTATAGCATGTTTCAGTATGCACACTCAGGTCTCATAGGAACACAGGTTTGTTGTGCAACATATGAATTAAGGAAGTGACCTCAAACATACCTTCCAGTTCTCTGTAAATGCACAGTGCAGGAAAATGGTAGATACAGGGAAGCTGGTTCGCTATTACTGATCTGGGCTTTCGTTGAGGAGCCCCTAAGGAACTCAGAGTTAATCAGAAAATAGTTTGAAAACCACCAACCTAGAACCCTCTGCCTTGTGGAATTCAATGCGCATAACTATACATACTATACATACATGTAAAGGGTAAAGGGACCCCTGACCATTAGGTCCAGTCACGGACGACTCTGGGGTTACGGCGCTCATCTCGCTTTATTGGCCGAGGGAGCTGGTGTACAGCTTCTGGGTCATGTGGCCAGCATGACTAAGCCGCTTCTGGCAAATCAGAGCAGCGCACGGAAACGCCATTTACTTTCCCACCAGAGTGGTACCTATTTATCTACCTGCACTTTGACGTGCTTTTGAACTGCTAGGTTGGCAGGAGCAGGGACGAAGCAATGATAGCTCACCCCGTCGCGGGGATTCGAACCGCCGACCTTCTAATCGAAAAGTCCTAGGCTCTGTGGTTTAACCAACAGTGCCACCCGCGTCCCATATATATATATATATATATATATATATATATATATATATATTCGGCTTTCCTGAAAATTTTTACCTCTGTCTTGTCTCAGCGAACCCTTCCAAATTTGCTTTGAATTTTATATTACTCAAATTTTGATGGCTCCTCTCTTTAATCTTGTGGAGCCATATTTCCTCAGATGGTTGATGGAACTTCTGGCTTAGATGCTGCAGGTACATTTTAAGATATAAAAAGAAAAAGACACAGGTACGTTTTTATGTCGGAGCAACATTCTTCATAATCTTGTACCTTTCTTTGAATGTTTATTCCGGCCTGCTAGGGTTGCAGGTGGTCGACTTGACATGAGGGTGCTTAAATCACTTGAGCTGTGTACAGTTATGCCAAACATTACTCTCCTCCAGAAAAGCAGAGCCCTGCGTTTCTGCTGATAATTCCATCACTAGTATGTGGAAATCTTCCTTCCAGTATCCTAGCAACTTCTCTTTTTCTTTCTCCTTTCTTTTTTTCTCCTTTCTAATGTGTAAATCATTCCCCAAAAGCTACAAAATAGCCTATTTCAGGGTGGCTCGCCTGAAATGAGAAATTATTTGTCATTTTGCGCAATAACATTACAGCAAAAGAGTACATTTGCATATGGAACAACTAATCATGTTTTTAATGCCTCAGCAATGTGGTTATATAACCAGATTCGCCCGCCCCCCCACTCTGGAGCTTCCTTTCTTGGTGTTAGTGATCCAAGAGTTGGTGGTAACATTTTTCCTCTCCACAGAAACAAGCTCACAGAATTAGTTCTGTGTAACACCGTTCAAAGATGCAAGTTTTCCATTCACACATAACTCTTCTTCAGATAAAACTAGAGTATTGCTCTCTCCCCCCTATATATTAAAAAAAAACCCTGGCATAAATGCTTACATAACATAGTTCATAGTGGTTTTTTAAGTGTCTAACTTTCAGGAATCATTTGCCATGTGACTGCCGAGGGAATGGTGTGTGTTGCAAGGGATTCTGGGGCACGTTATACCAAACCAACAACAACAAACCACCTTGGAATCAACTGAACTCTAGAATGCTACAGACTGAATGCTGCTTCACTCCTGGATAGCTCAGTCAGTAGAGCATGGGACTCTTACTCTCAGGGTTGTGGGTTTGAGCCCCACGTTGGGCAAAAGATTCCTGCATCGCAGGGGGTTGGACTAGATGACCCTTGAGATTCCAACTCTACAATCCTGATTCTCGTGAACTGAGAGCAGGCACACTCCCCGGTAGCTTTGCAGTACAGGCTGGTTGTGATGAGCGCGCTATTTTTCAAAAATACTGTCTCTGCTCTTCTTATTGATGGCGGGAAGCTTAAACTGGGGTCACAAATACTCTTCCAGCAGATGTCAAAGCGATAAACAACTACCAGACATTCAGAAGACATCTTAAGGCAGCCCTGTTCAGGGAAGTTTTTAACGTGTGATATTTTACTGTATTTTTGGTTTCTATGGAAGCCGCCCAGAGTGGCTGGGGAGGCCCAGCCAGATGGGCGGGGTATAAATAATAAATTATTATTATTATTATCTTCTGCATCTCATTTTGAGCCGTTCTGAGACCCTTTCAAACTAATTTTAGACTTTGGACTTAAGAAGGCCACCCTATTTAGAAGGCCGTGTGTTTTACTTGACTGACTTCAAAATGTGGCAAGCCAGCCCTAGATACAGGGGGAGAGATTTGATTCCGTCCACCTTTAAAGGCAAACTTGCCAAGTTCAGATTTCCCAAAACAGTACGAGAACCGAAACACAGCAATCCTTCAGAATTCTCACTTCTGCATGCAAAGCACATTGAATCATATTATTGTAGAATTGGAAGGGACGCTGAGGATCATCTAGTTCAGGCATCCCCAATCTGAGGCCCTCCAGATGTTTTGGCCTACAACTCCCATGATCCCTAGCTAACAGGACCAGTGGTCAGGGACGATGGGAGTTGTAGTCCCAAAATATCTGGAGGGATGAAGTTTGGGGGTGCCTGATCTAATCTAACCCCTTGCAAGGCAGGAATATGCAGCTGTCCCATGTTCTACCCCTGAATCATGGTCCTTCCCAAAGGGCCCAGAAGAATCATATTACTGTTCCAGGGGTGCACTGTTTGCAACTGTCTTTTGATTTGCCTTCTATTTTGAAAGAGCTTTGCAGAGTCCTCTCTCCAGCAGTGTTAGTATTGGAAGGAGGAGTTCCCTATTCATCTTTGGCATTTCATGAGTAAGAGCCGGGGAGAGAGAGAACATGGGGGAAAACAAATAACAGCCCTGTCTGCATTCAGGAGCAAAGGCATTTATTTACTCAAGGCCAGAGATGCTATTAAATCATAGCACTGTGTGGGAGAAGGTGCTGAAATGTACAATCCCTATGGAAGCAGAAGATGATGTCTTGGCTTTAGGGCCAAGAGAGAGCACACCTACCTTTTGCAGTTATACAGGGTGCACATACTCCTGTAACTGATGCAGCTAGAGGGAGATGACCTTCACCTATTGATCCAGCATTGCGGGAGTGGAATTCCCATGGTTTCACACCGCAGTGCTCTGCTGATGTTTCAAAGCATCTCCACACTTTGCCGAAATGCACAAATCAGAGTTCAGCCCCCATTAACACCTACTTTTCGCGGCTTGTGGCACCTTCCTACAAAGCACTTTTGTGACAGGGAATGAGCCAGCAGTAAATCACGTCATTCAAGTTGGAGCTAATTCTTTATTAGCAAGAACACAATCTGCACAGACCCAGTAGGTCTCGCCCCATGGGTCAGTTGTCGAGACTGAAAGTCCCTGCCTCCCCACAGCCGTCTTAAGTTCTCTCATCTTTTCCCAAGCAGTCGGAGACTGCGCCTGCCTGAAGCCAACCTCTCCCCTGCCCTTTTTGTGCCTCTTCTGGATCTGGGAGAGGGGAGGGGAGCTTGTCCCAGCAAGAAGGGAAGACACCCGTGACTCTTCACCAGCCTGGCTCATGTCTGCCTCTTGGCCTCTTCCCACTCTCCTGCTTCTGTTTCTGCCTCTCATTCTGGACTTCTCTCTGCCACAGCCTCTCCCAGCTCACTCCTCTTCATCTTTCTAGTCTCTCTCTCCTCCCTCTGACCACTTCTCGGCATCCCACCACCAGTCCCCGGGCTCTGAGCCTTCTTCCCTCAGGTTTGCCCAGCTGGTTCCTCCAACCTGTCCGTGACGTTTTGATTCGAAGGAGGCTAGTTAGAAATGACGAGGTAAGAATACCTTTTAAAACAGCGGGGCAAATCCTGTTGCGTGGTGAGTTCCCGCCCCCCCCAGTGGAAATAAAGACACATGACACAATTATTTAAGGTTAATGGGCAAAATATGGCCACAACTTTATTGGTTACAAGTGATGAGCGGTATTGGCTTAGGCATTGGTCCTAACCAACTATCCGGCTTCAGCCTGTTTGCTTGAAGTCTGGGAAGGGTTAACCACCAGTAGGGGGAGTCCTGCTGATGCACATCAACAGGAACTCCCCCGAGGTCACCGCTCAGGGGCATGCCTTAGGCCCTCACCTCCATCGGCTTTGGACAGGGCCACGCCCCCCAGAATCCTTTATCGGACTACCCTTCAATATGAACAGCTGGTATGCGGGAAAAGAGGGAGATCCCCGGCCATGGCTGCGTTTAAAGCGGGCGGGCCACGCCCCCAAAGCCAGCCGTTTGGCTGGCCAGGAGGTGACATGGCCAGAGATTCCCCCAATCGCGCGGGGGTTGGGCTGTGATTCCCGCAATCCCACCTCCTCTGCAGGGCGGAAGTGGCTATCTCCACACAGACCTTCCTCCCATTGTGACAAGCGGTCAGGGCTGCCCACCTGACAATTACCTGGCATCACAATGACCTCAGGTGGCTGCACAGTGTGAAATCAAACTACATACAGGAGGGGAAGTATGTGTGGCACTTTACTAGTGCAGCAAATCAGCTGACATTAGGTGTAGGGCAGGTAGGCACAGCTCAACCGAAAGGTTCAATCCTCATCATCTCCAGGTACTTCAGGGAGAGACTTCTGTCTGAAATCCTGAAGAGCTTCTGCCAATCAGTGTAGCTGTGTGCTCAGCTAGATTGGCCAATTGTCTGATTTTGTATAAGACAGCTTCCTACATTTCTAGGAACTGGAGGTGTCACTCCTTTCTGGCTCTCGGCTAGGTTGATCCACACTTGTACATGCTTCCCCCTCCTCTCAAGTAGCCTTACATATAGGTATCCAGGAACTTCTCTATTGCCTCAAAGCTTATAGCTTGCTTGTGATCTTCTCTGGTGTTGTGGCCCTAAAGGTGACAACAGCATGTTGGGTGTGTGGGTGTCAAGCTGAGAAGAGCCCAGGCAACTGTTGTTGAGGCTCCCATTCCTGGGGCAGGAATGTATGGATACAACAATTCCTCAGGGTTGCTGGTGGTGCAGATAACTTCTCGGTGGAAGGGAGTGCATCCAGGTTCCAGGTCTGAGCAGCAATAAATCCTGATAATAATACCCTGTCAAGTGTATTAGATGTTCCAAATCAGGGTCCCCATTGCACCAAAGGAAAGTTTGTCCGTTCTCATCTTTCTTGAGGTGCAGTTTGTTTTCACAGAAGGGTTTTAGGATCCTCTGCCTTCCAAGCTATCATCTCTCATGCTAGAAGGAATATGCCTTTCTAATACAGCGCCATAAATAAATTCGCCGCTTTAAGAACGCAGGTCGGCACAAGTTCTGAGAATTAGCTGGGAGTTCAGCAGGGGCTTGGGAGAGCGGAGGGTGCCACTCGGCCTTGGGTTTGAAGCTGACAGGATGAAAAACATCCATCTGTTTCAGAATGATTTAGTAACCTGAGGGTTGAATGCATTCCCTGCTATAAATAAAGACGCGGGCAGAATATTGAAATGCCTCGGCTTCTCTTCCTGAGAGATTGGGGGTAGGGAGGAGAGAGATGCTCTCAACCGCTGGGAGCACAGCTAGAGATATCGCAGTTCTCAAGCCTTTCCTCTTAATCAAAAAAGGAGTAAAGTTACATCCTTCAAGAAGTTATAAGAGTGCAGTCCTACTCTCCCGCATGTTGATGGCTGAGGAAGGGGCGATAGGATTGTGCAGAGTGGCCTCTCAGTTAGCATTTGTTGGCAGAGGGGAGAGTGCAGGACGGGGGTTGGGGGGGTACTCCACTGTTAAGAAGGCCCCCAAACAGGACTGGAGGACAGTAGCTTTGGCTTGGCAGGATCCAAACCCCAGTAGATCCCCACGGGGCCCAGTACTCAGGCTCAGCAACCTGGAACTGATTTTGTGGATGATTATACGAGAGAGAGAGAGAGAGAGAGAGAGAGAGAGAGAGAGAGAGAGAGAGAGCGCAGCCAAGCTGGGCTTTGGACAGCATCTCCCCAGAATATGTGCCTAATGCCATCACTATCAACCTTTGGGTGCCAGGTGAAGATGTCCATATTCACCCAGCCATTTTGTTCTTGATTGGTGTTGATATTTTAGTAGGGTAGGGTGCTCTTTCAGGACGGGCACTTTCAGCTAATGTTTTCTTTAAACCTTTGGATATATTTAAATTTGTTATTGTGTGTTTTTTTAAAAAACAAAACCGTACGTCGCTTTGAGACCCACTTTTCCTAGTGACAAATATAAATAATAATTCGAACACAGCAGTAGATAAGTTCCTCTGCTCTTCCATGGCCCCAAGTTAGGATTCATCTCCCTGTTGCCATCATTTAAAGCTGTTTAGAAAACGAGAGGACATGTAACGTTGGGGTAGAAACTTTTCCGTCCTGCGGTTGAATCATTTTCTCTGCCACTTCTGCGCTCACCTTCCTGAACAAAGTGGGCCTTTGTTGAATTGATACCTGTTGGATACCATTTTGGAGCCTCATTAAACGGCTGCTTTTAATTTCTAAAATATCAAGGAAAGGAGGAAGCAGTCTGAAGTGGGTGAAGGGTAGGGAGAAGTACCGTATTTTTCACTCTATAAGACGCACCAGACCACATGATGCACCTAATTTTTGGAGGAGGAAAACAAGAAAAAAAATATTCTGAATCTCAGAAGCCAAAACAGCAAGAGGGATCGCTGCGCAGTGAAAGCATTAATCCCTCTTGCTGTTCTGGCTTCTGGGATAGCTGTGCAGCCTGCATTCGCTCCATAAGATGCACACACATTTCCCCTTACTTTTTAGGAGGGAAAATGTGAGTCTTATAGAGCAAAAAATACGGTACTTTAAAACCCTTCCCATGTCTGCCATTTCCATAGCACAGCTGGAGTTCTGAGGTTGTTGTGTTCTGCTCTGCTCACACAGAGCTAAGCAAGAGAACAAATCCTCTCTGCCAAAAGGGGCAGTGTTTAAAGGCTCTAGAGCAGGGGATGCCAATACGAGGCCCTCTGGAAGTTGTTGGACTGCAGCACCCATCGTCCATGCAGGCTATGGTAGTTCTGAATGGTTCACACCACCTGGAGGGTTTCATATTGGCTAACTATTCTCTAGAGATCAGGGGGCATACTGAAGTCTTCAGAAAAATAACAACGAAGCTGGAGTCCTCAAAGCTTGTTTAACTAGCTCAGATAAGCTTCTATACCCAGTCAGCCAGTAAGCTTGTTATTACTGACTTAGCTAGCTCTCCCCAGCATATGTTTTTATGACCTCTTTAGAAGCTTTAGAGCAAAAGAAAATAATTACTTCCTTGCCTTGATACTCAATGCAAATTGCAGTACCGATAAGATTTTAATCCAATTTCATGTAGTGCAATGAATTGCAAAACATTTTTTTTTGAGAGAGAGGTCTAAGAATAAAAGTATTCTTCCGCAGAGTTTTCCAGCAACACTTCTCAGATTTTGAATAAAAGTGAGTGGAGTTCACTCATCATTAGTCATAAATGTATCCTCTGTTAAGAATGATATTTGCACACTTTTAGTTGAATTGTGAAAAGAAGTATCAGTTGAGCGTACGAGCTGCGTTCTGCTGAGCTCAATGGCAAAGCTCCCACTGGCTTTAATGGAGCTGAATCGCACTCTATCGCTGGACCTTTTAATCAGCAAATTAATACCTTTGTATCTGTTTGCCAGTTGTTAATCTATTCGTTCTTACGATGTATAACCAATTAAGATGCTTCCCATTGCTGGCCATGTATTGTAGCATACCTTTATCTGAACCCTTTTAAAATGCAGGCCTTGTTCTTATGGGAACTAATTCCAATTAAAATGCCCCAACATTTATCCAATAAAAATAGGGGCATCCTATTCCTTTATTTATTTATTTATTTATTTATTTATTTATTTATTTTTACCCTGCCTATCTGACTGGGTTGCCGCAGCCACTGGGCAGATTCCAACATATATAAAAACATAATAAAACATTAAACATTGAAAACTTCCCTATAGAAGGCTGCCTTTAGATGGCTTCTAAAGGTTGTATAGTTACTTATCTCTTGGCTCGGAGGTTGCATAACCCCATAACCTTCCAACATATCTCTGAAGAAAATAGGGATGTCCGACCATACCCTACAACTTTTCTTTAATGAAAACAGGGATGTCCTAAGGAAAAACAGGATATTCTGGGATCATATCATATTTACGGGACTGCCTCTCCTGGTATGCCCCACAGAGGACCTTAAGGTCCATGAATAATCATAGTTTAGAGGTCCAGGGCCCTAAGGAAGTCAGATTATCCTCCAACAGGGCCAGGGCCTTCTCAGTGATGGCTCCAACCTTGTGGAATGCTCTGTCCCATGAGACCAGGGCCCTGCAGGATTTAACTTCCTTCCGCAGGGCGTGTAAGACAGAGCTATTCCGCCTGGCTTTCAATTTGAACTTAGCCTGATCTTTTATTCCCCTTCCTTCCATCCCCCTCCCCTTTTTATGAAGATTACCCACTCTGGGATCCCACAGCTAATTCTTCCCTGGTCTCTTCGCTGACCCAAATAGGACTAATTTAGCCAGCAAGCCCTGGTGTAATGTTTATTGGATGAATTTTCTCCCTAAATTAATTTTTGAATTCTGAATTTATTGTTATTCATGTTTTATACTGTTTTTTAAGCTGTTTTTTGTTGCATCAATTAAGTGTTTTAAATTTGTTGTTAGCCGCCCTGAGCCCAGTTTTCTGAACCGGGAAGGCCAGGGTATAAATAAATAAATAAATATTATTATTTATTATATCAGAAACTTGGACAGCTTCTGCAAATCCAGGACTGTCCCTGGAAAATAGGGACACTTGGAGGGTCTGCAAATGCTGGACACATTGGTTATAGCCTCCATGCAAGCCTATTAGGATGATCAGGCACACTGTATAACTTTGGTGCAAGCTTTGTGCAAACACATCTGCTTGGATGCTCTGTGCACAGCTGGTCTGGAAGCTCCCTGAGAAGCGTCCTACGCTGCTCATGGAAAGTGGGCCTGTTATCGACTTGGCAAACCTCAATTTGTTCCTCCTAAAAATAAACGCGTATCTTGTTGAAACCAACCCAGAATGAGAAGGAAATGACTTCTAGGAGGAGAAATCGCCAGGCAGTGTTCCAAATAAAGCAAAGCCCAGACAAGAGCCCAGGCAGGCAATAAACGTTAATAATGATCATGGCAGTGCAGCACACTGGAGAGAGAGGCATCTGGGTCCTTTAAGCTACCAATTGTGCCCAATTAGTGGCATTAAAGGGTGGCTGCAGAGCAATAACAAACAAGGAAGTTAGAGACATGCCACACCATCATCTGTCAGTGTATCCGCTGCCAAATCGGCGTTTTCATTCATCTTGCTGTTCCCACCCCCCATCCCCCCAGAGAACATGCTGTGTTAACTTCAGTCTAATCTCTATATTTATTTTGTGCTTCTGGAGTACAGATGAACAAGGTAGCTGATCAAAGGCATGGGAAATCAGGTCAAGATAGTTTTGGGCGAAGCCCAAGTATATTAACTTTGTGCGTCTTCCCTTTGTGCCTTTTGGGAGGGGGAAGGGTTATTTGTGGGGCAAATTACATTTTTTAATATATGCAATTGCATGTAAGGAAACCCCAAAGGTGGTTAAAAAAAAAAAAGAATTTGGTGGCTAGAAATTAAAGCAAGAAAATAGTTTCTGCTCATGGTGATGGTGCTTAGCCCTTTCACAGCAAACCACTTTTCTGCTTAAATTTGCTATCCCCTTTTGCATGGTTCCAAATAGTAAAAAAAAATAATGCATAATTTTTGGGGTTATTCTGGAAGTGGGAGAGGAACTTGGTACAAATTTTGAAAAAATTTCTTTTTAAAAAGCTGGGTGGATAAAGCTCCTACTTCGTCCCCCCAGTCCAGCTCTCCTATTCAAAGGCTCAGGTTTCCTGATTATTGTTTTAATTTTTAAAGCAAGCAAGCAAACAAACAATCAGTGTTTCTTTTTCTTTTTCAATAGTTATGCCCTCCTTTTCTGCTTCAAGAGCACTTATATCACATACCCTGCAACTGTTCTGGAAAAACCGGGACATCCCAATTTTTTTTTTTTATTACAAGAGAGCTATGGCCATTTTTATTGCCATGATCTCGCACAATTTCACAGCATGATTCCTCCCTGCAATAAGTGGTTTTTTTTTGCGGTGCTTGACCTCATGTGGTGCCCCAAAATGTGCATTTTTGGGTGCCATGCCCCCCAGGCACTTCTTGAGGAGAAACTGTGGTGCAAAATTGCACAAGATCACAGCACCCAAAGTGTGAGCCATGCTGTTGTGGTAAAAAACAGGAAGATGGTGTCCGGGAAGATGGCTCCCCAGATTTTGACTTCAAAGTGTAGGAGCATATGACATCAGCGCAAATTTTTCAATACAAAACAAAACAAATTACAAAGATATGCATTTCTAAAAACACACAGCTCACGCCATCTTTTCAACTTTGTCCTAGTAAAGAGAGAAGGGATGACCTGCATTTTGGTCCTGCTTACTGCTGCCATGCAGATTAAACTCTCCTTTACCCGATAATGCAACCCTCAGCATTAAAAAGAAGTACCCCATCTCAAAAACCAAAGCAAATGTTTGAAGGGGAAGCAAACTGATACAGTTGTGGCCAATTTTTATCCCAGATTGTTGTCTTGTCACATTTGTTCCCTTTGTTGTTGTTTAGTCGTTTAGTCGTGTCCGACTCTTCATGACCCCATGGACCAGAGTATGCCAGGCACTTCTGTCTTCCACTGCCTCCCGCAGTTTGGTCAAACTCATGCTGGTTTGTTCCCTTACACTATAGCTATTGCCTTCGCACAGGGATTGGGGATGCCGTGGCCTGGCCCACAACTTCTTTCTGCTTAATTTAATTGTTTTATACAGCTTGACTTACATACCTTAACTATGAAGGATTCAACTTCAGCATAAAATAAAGTGTTTTAAAATTATTCACTTTTCTGTTAATAGAAAGTTGAAAGCACTTCTGTTGACGGAAAGGTGTCTTAAGTACCATCATGAAGATTGAAACAAGAATATTGAGAGGTCCTTTCAAGTGGTTTAGCTTCTTAAGGAAGACTAGACCTTCGGAGAGAGCATACCTTCTAAGGCTCAAACCGGTCTGGGAATGAACAGAGACCAGACCAGGATATACGAAAGCAAAGCGGTTATAAACCTGATCTTTATTACAGCTGTTGCAACAGGGTGCTCCCCCCACACACAGGAGAGAGGAGGACAAAGGTGAGACCCAGGACAAAGGTGTGCAAGCCCTTATATAGACTTTGAAATTGCCCACCCTGTAGCCCAAGACCACCCCTCCGTACATCATACATACATCACAGAAGGGGTGTGGCCTAAGACCACCCCCCAATACATCATACGTGCGGACTACATATGGGGCGGACTACAACAGAAATCTGAGTGTGTTTTTATCTGAGTGTTGTTTTTATCCTGTCTGCCAGGTTACCTGATTGGATTACCTGGGCATCCTGGCCACTCTTTTATTGATAACTATTCAATTCCTGAATCCAGGTCACAGGCTCACCCTATTCATATCATAAATGTGCCTTTAAGACAGGATCTGTGAGCAAAGAGACAATAGGGAGGCCCCCCATTTCCTTCGACCTTGTAGAGAAACATTTGAGGTCATTTGGGAGAGACAAATGGTTTCAGGACTTTTTCTGTGGGTCTCAGACATGTGGTCTATACATTTATGTATGTGCTTGCTTGGTACATTTATGAACGTTTACTTTATATATATAAGACCTTAAAATTCTTATAACAAGATAATACGAATTTCCCGACAGGGGCTCATGTTTCTTTCCTCTGTCATCTGGAACGAAACCAGCTTAGGTGTGAATTGCAACCAACCCTGGTGTGAGCTTCCTATTTTCACTTGATACAGGGCTCACTGAAGCCGGTGGGAGTCTTTCAGTTTATTAAAGTTGTTAGATTGGGCCTGGAGTGAGGATGGATCTTAGAATGGTTCCTCAGGCCCATTTTTTCTGTACCCTCTTAGGAAACCAGTTGGAAAAGGCTGGATTGTTTGTACACAGTCGGACAGAGCCTAAAGTACCCTTTGGCTCCCGGAAAGGCCATTTTGTGTGACGCGGTAGTGCTGTGCATGAGAAAAATGAAACTAAATCCAAAGATGTTACGGGAACTTCTGTAGAATGTACCTATAACAGGACTGCAGGGGACCCTTCTGCCAATGCATGTTCAAGCCTTAATAATTTTCCAAACCGCACCTGTCTTTGGCTCACAGTGTTTCCTCGATTTCAACCCAGTTACTTTTGTGGAGTGGCTATATAACCGCAGAAGTATCCAAGCAAGCATTTACTTATTTAATTTATTTAAACAATTCATGCTTCGCATAAGGCATTGTCATTAGCAACTCCCCTCTTGTGGTTCTTCATGGACCAGACTCTTGCTAAGATCATCTTCAAACCGGGACTCGCTCCCAATGCTGATTTTCGCTCCCAGCTTCTTCCCCATGCTGGTTATCAGAAATGGGGGGAGGGGTAGTGAAAAATCAGCTTCAGAATCTGGCTGGGTTTTCCCAGCCACTCTGAGCAGCTCCCAACAGAATATTCATAATAATTTTTTTTTTAAGTGATAAAATATCAACCATTAAAAACTTCCCAAAACAAGGCTGCCTTCAGATGTCTTCTAAAAGTCAGAAAGTTGTTTATTTCCTTGACAGGGGACACGGGTGGCGCTGTGGTCTAAACCACCGAGCCTGCCAATCAGAAGGTCGGCGGTTCGAATCCCCGCAACAGGGTGAGCTACCGTTGCTCTGTCCCAGCTCCTGCCAACCTATCAGTTCGAAAGCATGCTAGTGGAAGTAGATAAATAGGTACTGCTGTGGAGGGAAGGTAAACGGTGTTTCCATGTGCTCTGGTTTCCGTCATGGTGTTTCATTGCGCCAGTAGCGGTTTAGTCATGCTGGCCACATGACCCAGAAAGCTGTCTGTGGACAAATGCCAGCTCCCTCAGCCTGAAATCGAGATGAGTGCCACAACACCATTGTCACCTTTGACTGGACTTAACCATGCAGCGGGACATGGGTGGTCCTGTGGGTAAAACCTCAGTGCCTAGGACTTGCTGATCGTAAGATCGGCGGTTTGAATACCCGTGGCGGGGTGAGCTCCCGTCGTTCGGTCCCAGTTCCTGCCCACCTAGCAGTTCGAAAGCACCCCTAAGTGCAAGTAGATAAACAGGTGCCACTTTATAGAGGGAAGGTAAACGGCGTTTCCGTGTGCGGCACTGGTGCTGGCTTGCCAGTTGCAGCTTCGTCACGCTGGCCACGTGACCTGGAAGTGTCTTCGGACGGCACCGGCTCCCGGCCTCTTGAGCGAGATGAGCGCGCAACCCTAGAGTCGGTCACGACTGGCCCGTACAGGCAGGGGTACCTTTACCTTTAACCATGCAGGGGTCCTTTACTTTACCTTATTTCCTTCACATCTGATGGGAGGGCGTTCCACCGGGCAGGCGCCACTGCCAAGAAGACCCTCTACCTGGTTCCCTGTAGCTTCACTTCTCGCAGTGAGGGAACCATCAGAAGACCCTCGGAGCTGGACCTCAGTGTCCAGGCTGAATGATGGGGGTGGAGACACTTCTTCAGGTATACTGGGCTGAGGCCGTTTAGGGCTTTAAAGGTCAGCACCAACACTTTGAATTGTGCTCGGAAACGTACTGGGAGCCAATGTAGGTCTTTCAGGACCAGTTTTATATGATCTTGGCAGCCACTCCCAGTCACCAGTCTAGCTGCAACATGGGGGGTGGGGGTGGGGAGGAGTATCAGCATCAGAAATAAAGGGGGGAAGTGAAGATACGCAGCCCTGTTTAGGGAAGCTTTTAATGTTTAATAGGTTATTGTATTTTAATATTCTGTTGGAAGCCGCCCAGAGTGGCTGGGGAAACCCAGCCAGATGGGCGGGGTATAAATAATAAATTATTGTTGTTGTTGTTATTATTATTATTATTATTATTATTATTAACCCCCTTGAATAGAAGAGAGGGGCATGGGTTGGATCACAGCACCCGTGTTTCTCTCAGGGAGGAGGGAGATGCATCAAAGAGAGAAGGAGACTGGTTTGAGTGCTTTTCCCTTCAGCCACCTCTCTCATGACTGCATCTCCCACTTCCGAGAGGGGGGTGGAAGGCAGCAATGTGCAGTGGGTGGCTGTGGGCACAGATCTGCCGCCCCTCCCAACTCTCCTGAGCCTGCTGCGCCAGGCAGTCTCCTCACCTTGCTTCATGGATGGACAGGCCCTAGTTCTGGGCTTTTTGTTCTACACAGATCACTGTGTGTCTACTGGCTGGCCAAACCCATGAAAGACATGAATGGAGCTTTTACTAGTTAATTTGTCATTCATAAGCATGACTCAACAAAGTATATAAGGAGGACCATAGACATAGCAAATTCCACTCTTACTGTCAGGAAGTTCTTCCTAATGTTTAGGTGGAATCTTCTTTCTTGTAGTTTGGATCCATTGCTCCGTGTCCGCTTCTCTGGAGCAGCAGAAAACAACCTTTCTCCCTCCTCTAAGTGACATCCTTTTATATATTTGAACATGGCTATCATATCACCCCTTAACCACCTCTTCTCCAGGCTAAACATGCCCAGCTCCCTTAGCCGTTCCTCATAAGGCATCGTTTCCAGGCCTTTGACCATTTTGGTTGCCCTCCTCTGGACACGTTCCAGTTTGTCAGTGTCCTTCTTGAACTGTGGTGCCCAGAACTGCACACAGTACTCCAGGTGAGGTCTGACCAGAGCAGAATACAGTGGCACTATTACTTCCCTTGATCTAGATGCTATACTCCTATTGATGCAGCCCAGAATTGCATTGGCTTTTTTAGCTGCCGTGTCACACTGTTGGCTCATGTCAAGTTTGTGGTCAACCAAGACTCCTAGATCCTTTTCACATGTACTGCTCTCAAGCCAGGTGTCACCCATCTTGTATTTGTGCCTCTCATTTTTTTTGCCCAAGTGCAATACTTTACATTTCTCCCTGTTAAAATTCATCTTGTTTGTTTTGGCCCAGTTCTCTAATCTGTCAAGGTCGTTTTGAAGTGTGATCCTGTCCTCTGGGGGTGTTCCTTCCTGGTTTTCACTGTTATCTTGGGAACCATGCATGACTTGCCTACTACAGTTTATTTACCACACTTCTAACACAACGGTTTATTTAATTATTTGAAATATTTTAGCTTGCTTTTCTGGGTTCATATCCCTCCAAAGTAGCTTACAATCAGGAAAAAAAATGAAAGGAAGCAATAATGCAAAACTTTAAGCATAAAACTACCGTGCTGCAATACTCCACACAGTTTGAGAAATCAGAATTGCAGAAATTATCATATCTGTTTTATTTCCCTCTTCCTTTTATATTTTTGCATAAGCAGCATCTCTCTCTCCCCCCCTTTACAGAGAGTGGCTTGTTTGCATCAGGAGACACTCCCCCCCCCCAGCAGGGGTCTGAAACACAAGTTTTAATGAGCTTTGAGTTTTCAGCAATTAACAGGATGGTATCTGGCATGAAAATAAATTGATTAGCAAGCTAGCTGTTAGGGAATCCATTAGTAATGGTGGAATTTAAGTTATTGCACCCTCAGCTGCTTTAATTTAGTATGCAGGTGCTTTAATGAAATATTTGTGACTTTAAAAAATGGTACAGGTGAAGATTGTAGAAGGGAATGTTCATAAGATGGTGTCGTCCCCCCCCAAAGTGGGTGCAACATTCTTCATTTGAACACAGACGTATGGTTATTGTTGGCCCACCCATGAGGCAAGGTGAGGCGACTGCCTCAGGGGTCAGGATTCACAGGACAGCAGATCCAGCCTCCAAGGAATGCATGGGCTGTGCTCCTGTTGCTGCTGTGGTAGCAGAAATGGCTTGGGCACACTCCTCAGCAGCCCTACTATTGCTGCCTCTACAGCGCCCTCTTGCCGATTAGGAGATGCTACTGGTTAGGGCTGGGTGTTATCTGGTTTTCAGCATCACGATACATCGTGATATACTGATATATCGCAAGGTCTGAAATAAGGATAGAGCTGTGTAGAGGCATTGGCTGGCTTCACAGTTTTCCCCACAGTGTGATTTTTGCATAGTGTGCACACACATCATGATTTGCAATATATTACCAGGCCAAAAAGTTTAAAACTGATATCACGATATGGACTTCAAGCAGGTTTTAGATGATATAGCACCCAGCCCTAACCCACATCATGATTTGCAATATATTGTCAGGTCAAAAATAATGAAACCGATATCATGATATGGATTTCAAGCCAGTTTTGGACGATATATTGATAATATCGCCCAGCCCTACTGCTGGTCTCCTCCCACTCCTTGGGAGAAAATGGTGGGGGCTACCGTCTGGAGTCTCCTGGACTCTGTAGGCTGCCGAGTGTGATTCAGAGCAGCCGTTTGATTCCACCTGAGGGGTGGATCATCATCATCATTTTATCACTGTGAGAACAGGATGCTGGACTAGACAGGCCATTGGCCTGATCTAGCTCGGCTCTGGTTTTTATTCTTAACTGTCTGCTGTTTATGCCTTATTTTTTTTCATGTTTTAACATTTGGATTCCCCCCTGCTCTTTTATGCGTATACTTTTTAACCATTATTTTTATTGTAGTTTTGCTGTGCTGTTAACCACTTTGAATACCATTGACAGCAAGGTGGAACATAAAGTGAAGCCTAGTTCATCCTGGTATTACTTTAGAATCTAGTAAAGGTTTGGAAATCTTACGAATCAAGCTGGAAAATAAATCCTATTTTAGATCAACTGCTTTCTTGAAAGTACTAACAATTCTTTTCATGAGCAAAGCTATGACTAGTAGTAGTACAGAAAAAAGGGTGTAATGATCTGTGATTTAATCTTTTCCCATTGCATTTTCCTTTCAATAAGTGGACATAATCTTTATTTTGACAAAAGACACACCAAGAAGGAGAGAGAGAAAGGAAAAAAAGAACAACACACGGGAAATGTTAATAGACTGCAAAGGACATAACACAGATTTCTGATTTAATAAAATAATTCTGTTAGACTGGGAGAGGAAATCCTTCATATATTTATTTATTTTTGAAGCATTGAGTAAGCGATGAATAAAACATTATCTGACATTTAAATATGCATATTGTAAGTAAGGAAATGATTAAAAATATTCAAATTTGAAATGAAGAGATTCCAGTACTAATTGGTCATGCTTGGGCTATGAAAGTGCATGCACTCAGTATTTGCAAGTATTGACAATTTATTTCATAACTGCTTAAGAGAGAGAGAGAGAGACTGTGCAGCTCTTTCTCATCCAAAGCTTAGCTGTGTCCCCTTATTAACTGAAATGCAAAATCCCCTACAGGTCATGAAGGCCGTAGCATTCTTCCGCTTGTCTTCCTCAACAGCTGGTATTCAGGGACACGCTCCCTCTGCTAGTGAAGTCAGAACATAACCATCACAGTTAGTAGCTTTGCAATACATACACTTGTCTAATCCTCTTTTGCACCTATGCCAGCACTGCCAGAGATCCAGTGTGGTGTAGTGGTTACGAGCGGTAGATTTGTAGTCTGGGGAACCGGGTTCGCGTCTCCGCTCCTCCACATGCAGCTGCTGGGTGACCTTGGGCCAGTCACACTTCTCTGAAGTCTCTCAGCCCCACTCACCTCACAGAGTGTTTGTTGTGGGGGAGGAAGGGAAAGGAGAATGTTAGCCACTCTGAGACTCCTTCGGGTAGTGATAAAGCGGGATATCAAATCCAAACGCTTCTTCTTCTATGCAAACTAGTAGCCATCATTACATAATCTTACTGCTGAACCATATATGGGCTGTGTGAATAAACACTTTCTTTAACTGTCCCGAATCTTCCATCATTCATCTTCATTGAATGGCCTTCAGTTCTACCTCTCATCTTGTTGTAGTCCCTTTAGCTGAGGAAAAGGTTGTGGAGACAATATGATGAATGGGACATTCAAGTAGACATTCAATATTGCGGCTTTTCATTTGATTGTTGAAGGTATAGCCCACCTTTCCATATGTAAAGCTCAATAAAATACATTGCCAACAAGGGTCCTGTGACACCTGAAAGACAAACAGATTAGTCCATGAAAGCTTGTGCTATATATGTTTGTTGACCTTCAAAGTGATACACTGGTGGTTGTTGTTTGCTGAATCTAATACTGTTATATCCTACCTGGCTTACTGAAGCAATCAGTAGACCTATGTCTGGCCCAGCAAGCCCTAGGCTTCTTCCTCGTTTGTAAGCCATGTGACTTAAGTTTCTTTTTGCTAAGTCTGGAAAAGTAAAATATTATACATTCCCCCAGTCTTTAATATGGATAAATTCTGGCATATTGTACACCGCTATGGTAACAATTACAGAGAAATGTGTAGTTCTGTGAGCACTTTGGAAAGAACTGTAAAAAGACTGGGTATCTTGTTGTGGCATACCCTCCAACATGATGCAGGCCAAATCTGGGACACCATCTGTTGGGTCTGAAATCCTGCGCGAGATCACGGACGTCGAAAAAGCGCTTTGGGGGGGGCGAGATCTCAGCTTGAAATCGTGTGAGAGTAAGGCGCCCAGAATGGCTGCCGTACTGTCATGGGTTGTCCCGGTTTTTCTGGGGCTGTTGGTGGGTATGTCATGGATGTGCTGAGATATATGAGCTGAATTTTGCAGCTTAATTCCATAGACTCTTAGAAGCAGTCCTGTTTTGCCTGAACATATAGAAGAATCTTGACTCAACACATGATGAAATCCTCTGAAAGTGAATGGCTTTGGATTTTATTTTCACACAGCAGTTTAAAAAAATATCTTTCTGAAAACACTGGAATGAAATGGATGGTTTTATTTTGAAGGTTGCTGAGAATAAACCAGCTTTCACAGAACAACTCACCCATGAGAAACTCTCCGTTAGAGGAGGTGTCTGTGTGTCCAAATTTCTCTCTGTGCAGTGACACCATAAGACCTGCAACAAAGTCCCCCAATGCTTGAAGATATGTCACAAACCCACAGAGGCCCAGTTCCCTGGGATATTTTCTCCTCTTTGAAAGACCTAAAAATAATCATGCAAAAATTTATATATTTCTCCTATATACTATGTACTTGTTTTTCACCCTCCTTTCTCCTTACAGAGAGCTTCTTATTTTTGCTGTTTCTATAATATTGATTAAATTCTCTGTCCCCAAAGACCTCATAATACTAGAGAAAAGGATATTTCAGAGAGCTGGAAAACATTCACGTAAAAGATAGTGAAGTAATATTCTCATATTTTCTCTCACAAATCCTGTCTTTTATAAATAGGCTTTGGCTTTCTTCCCTTCATGCTTGGCTAACAATCTGAAGTACATTTTGTTAACTCTCTTTTGAAAAATAGCACTGTCCATTACAGACTTCCCTTCATTTACAGTTATGCGGAGCCCAAGACAATGCGCAAGGATTTAAACCTGAAATGTATTAGTAACCAAATTGTAAAGCAAGGACTCTTCGCAAGGAACATGTCTAGAATGGATCATGTATATGCCAAGGAAGGAGAAGAAATAGAGGAAAACAGGAGTCAACCAACCATGATCTTTAAAAAAAAACTATGAGGAAAGAAAGAAACCTTTTCATTCCACTTAGAGTAGCAAACTAATAATAAAAATTTATTGCCGAGCACTGCCTTCAGGTTGGACATTGAGCAGACCTTTTGCAGAGAGCTGATTTGATTTGGCGACCAAATTTAACCTGACTGATTTAGATACTTATTTGGTTTAAGCCATGTGGTCTCCTTCAGCTGAGCGTGTATCCTACTCATGTTAATTAGCTAAGAAATGTCTTGCTGAAGGAAACCAGGTTCAAGATGCGCTAAACATTACTGTATTCCTTAATGGAGGCAAAGTTTAAATAGTGTTGGAGAAGGAACACTAGTGGCCTGAAGGAGGGCAAGTGGGGATGCAGCTGTTGCACCACCATCCAGTTCTGGCCAAAGAACAGAACTTCCTAGCCCCACACCAGCCGAGGATGCCTCCATGCCGCAAATATTCCAGAGACCATATTCCTTGACCCCTGTAAAAACTTCCAGGTCAAGCATAGTGGCTGCTCTGACCTACTAGGAGATTTGGTCATAGGACTGCTTTCGACCCTCTGTCCTATCTCACCCCATAAAACCACAACTAAAAAGGGAGTTTCTCAGATATAAGGCAACTTCCTTCTATGCACCACAGTTGAGCATTTCGGTAGTGATGGGCAAGATTTCCATGTTTCTGTTTGTTTCCATGACTAAACACCTGATTTGTTTCGTTATTCATTTGGTAATTCATATTAGTTGCATTCTTTATTTGTTCAGTTCTCGTTCATCTAATTACATTTGTTTTCATCTGCATTGTTGTTTTTTTCTTTGTTCCTTTAATGCCAGTAGCAAAAGCAGAGCTGATTTCCATAGGCAGCTGCTGGCAGCCTTCACTTGGTTTCCCCAGAATGCCCCAAGTAATGCATTGTCCCCCTTCTTTTGCTCAAACCTCCCACAAAAATATCAGTGGAAAGTTTTGAAAATGAAAATGCAGGGCTGTTGTGAAGAGAACTGAAACCGTGTTTGAATGTGATGATGATGATGATGTCCATCTGACTGGGTTGCCCCAGGCACTCTGGGCAGCTTCCAGAAAATTAAAACATCAGACATTGTAAAACATCAAACTTGAAAAGCTTCCCTATACAGGGCTGCCTTCAGATATCTTCCAAAAACCAGATAGTTATTTCCTTGATATCTGATGGGAGGGCGTTCCACAGGGTGGGCGCCACTACCAAGAAAGCCCTCTACCTGGTTCCCTGTACCCTCACTTCTCACAATGAAGAAACCACCAGAAGGCCCTCAGAGCTTGAGTTCAGTGTCTGGGCTGAACAATGGGGGTAGAGAAGCTCCTCCAGGTATACAGGGCTTTGAACAATGGGAATGCTAAGGCTGCAGTTTAAATACCAGGTGTTGTGATTTAATGTTCGGAGACCTGAAAGGCCTGGTTCCCTGCCCCAAAGCAGGATGCTGTGCAATCCAAACCACTGAGCTGGAGCATATTCTCCAGGGAGTTGACAAAGCAGATCGTTCCAAATGACACAAGTGGACGAACCAAACCAAGAAGGCAAACATGGATGGCTGCTCTTCCAGTAAGGAATCTATTTCCCAAACCTGAACACTCTTTCCTGGGCAAACAAAGCAAAACCAAAGTATAATTCCTCTTTATAAGCATTTTGGGGGGGGGGGGGAAGACTTATGGTGGCGTTCCAGTTTTCCCAGTCGAATGTAATATGCTTTCATGCCTGACAGTTTTGAGAATATATGCAGACTGAAGGGTTGCCAGACTTTTGTTTCAACTCAGGCCGGAAGAATCTCAGGGAGATGAATGGTTTCTCTTTTAAACAGGAGTGACATGGAAAGCAACAAGCTGGTTCCGCAGCCTTGTTCCTGAGCCTGATCACAGCGCAGATGAGATGAAGGCTCCTCTCATTGTGAATCCAGGAAGCCACAAGTGCTATGGAATATTTCCAAAAAGGACCCGACCCAATGTGTGTGTGGGGGGGGGGAATCTCTAGAGCAGGCATAGCCATCATTCAGGCTCTCCCATGTCTGATTTAATTGATTAGATGCAAGGAGGCATGGCTTATATAATTTTTCTTACCCTTTCAGCCATACTTAATTTGCACTCCCACATTAAACAGACTAGGGAAGATGCAGCCATTAAAACCAGCAGGCCATTGGGCTGTAACTCCTGATAAAAAATCTTATCACATCTCATCAAGGTCACACTGTTTTGTAGTCACTCCAGCTCCGACTGTGGTTAGCTTTTGTGAAAATATCCATAGTTTGATAGTAAATTGCTTGGTTGGTTTGAATTTGTTGGCAGGTGATTTCCAAAGGTATATCTTAGTGGATTTTTTTTTATACATGGTGCTTTTCCCCATTAATTCACACAACTGTTTGAGGAGACTGTAGACCAAGAGTGGGGAATTTTGTGCTCTGCCAGATGTTACTGGACTACGGCTCTCATAATCCCTGACAGTTGGTCCTGCAGCCTGAGGCTGATGGGAGTTGGAGTCCAATGCCATTTAGAGGGCCACAGGTTCCCCATTGCTGCGGTAGACAAAAACCTCATTGATGTAGTCAATATGTACATAACTATCTCATACTACTGATTTTGAAAATGGCATGGTAAAGGTAAAGGGACCCCTGACCATTAGGTCCAGTCATGGCTGACTCTGGGGTTACGGTGCTCATCTCGCTTTATTGGCCGAGGGACCTGGCATACAGCTTCCGGGTCAGCATGTGGCCAGCATGACTAAGCCGCTTCTGGCGAACCAGAGCAGCGCACAGAAACGCTGTCTACCTTCCTGCCGCAGCGGTACCTATTTATCTACTTGCACTTGCGTGCTTTTGAACTGCTACGTTGGCAGGAGCAGGGACCGAGCGACGGGAGCTCACCCTGTTGCGGGGATTCGAACCGCCTACCTTCTGATTGGCAAGTCCTAGGCTTGACTATGAAAGTTAGCAACATGAAATATTCTGGGGTTAACCCAAATGAAATGAGATGCGTTTTACTACAGCGAAACATGTGGGCTCATGCCTATGCTCATGCGCACGCACACAACACTCTTTCACATTTTTATCTGACTTCTTCAGAAATGCAAACCAGAGTATTCCTGACCATCTGGATCTGCGGCTATTGATACCAGTTTAAATTAACATCGTACTGGATTCTGAGCAGCCATTCATTCGCTAAGGGAAATAACAGAAGATTCGACGTAAGAGGTTTCATTTTTTATTGTTTTTCCCCTTTCCCTTAACAGATGAGGATAGGGATTCACTCAGGATCTGTTCTGGCTGGAGTTGTTGGTGTGAGAATGCCAAGATACTGTCTCTTTGGCAATAATGTCACCCTAGCAAGCAAATTTGAGTCGGGAAGTCACCCTCGTCGCATCAACGTCAGCCCGACAACATACCAGTAAGTACTCAACTCTAACTATGCATCCCATGATCTTCTTTGAACCTTCATGTTTTTGTTCCTATATGTATTATTATGAGAGACATGAACATCTGGAAATAAAACAATATGTCCCAAAATAGCAAAAAGAGAGAAAAAATATTGCATATTTCCAAAGGATAGAAGGTTAGCTGAAGGATAAATTAAGAAGATGTTAAATTAACCAACAGAGGATTTGTAGGTGGATGGTATGGACAGGGAGTTGGCAGGCAATCCATAACTTCCAGGTGTTTCTGTTTAGGTTTTTATTGATTTAATTATAAAGATTTCTACCTTTGAGTGTGAGGAACCTGAGGCCTTCCAGATGTTGTTGAACTACAGCTCCCATCAGCCCCAGCCAACATGCCTGATGGCCAGGAATGCTGGAAAACGTTGTTCAGCAACATCTAGAGCACCAATGGTTCTGCTTTATGCACTTGCTTTCAGGTGAGGACATTGGCATTTTCTTCTCTATTTTTTTAAAAAACTGACAGCAATTTGGAGGCATGCGGCTTTCTCAGCCTTCACCATTGTTCGGCTGCTCATATGATTTCTCTTTTTAAGCAGCACCAGGGCTTACGCTGTATTTATACTTCCCCGTTAGTCTCTACGTAAAGAAAATTTTATGTAATTGTCTGCACTCAGGGCACGAGGCATTCGCCACGCTAGAATACAAAGCAGCTAGAGACTGGTGTTTTTAAAAACTCATTAAAAACAGGCGGAAGAAATGAAGCAAGCTCAATTCAGATAAAAATCATGCAACTGGGGAGGAAGCGCGGTTGCTTGTACAAAAGGCAGGCATGTTGAGCAGACTTTTGACGGCAAAATAGGCAGGGACGGATCGTGATGGATGAAGAGCGGCAGAGCAGAGACTTGGGAATACAAAGTAGTTCTGGACATGGTCAGGAGAAAGCGAAGCCCATCTCTGCAAATGCTCTTGTCAGAATCCACTGCAGTACTGACTTGACAATATATCTGAAGGAGAATAATCAGGGTCTAATTTCCCTAATGCAATTCTTGTACAGGCTGCTTTTGTTCTGCTTTTGCTTTGTTTTTTTAATTGTTGCTTTGATACTCAAAACTCCCTGTGTAAATTGGTATTCGACAGCTGGTCCCTAGAAATCAGAATGTGATTTAGGATATTGGAATGTGGCTTACAATGTGAAAACAATTATTTAAACTGTAGCTTGTTACCCGGTTAAAGAAACTGTCAGTTAATCAGAAGCCACCTGAGATCCGTTGACTGGAGGTGCCAGGATTGCATGTTCTCCTCCTGAGCTATGACCCTTCCTTCACCTGTCCCCACTGTCCTCCGATAGGGCAAGAACATTCTTGCCAGCATGCAAGATCATTAGCCAACCGAGACCCAACAACCCAGCCAGGACGCCTTCGTTATTTCTGTACAGTACCCATGACTCACGTGGCACGAGCCATCTGGCGGATTCTGGCATGCTTTCACCATCTGTTGGCGTTAACAATCCACTGGCAAAACCTGAAACGCAGATTTTGACTTTTGACACATTGTGCGGCAGCTTTAATCCCTTAAACGGTGAGACTCTGAACCTGACCTCGGTGGAAATTGAGCAGTATAGAAATAGTTTAAACGAAGAAATGTTAGTCAGCTGGAAAGGAGGAAAGAGCCATTTGGACCACCTCATCCAACAGACAAACACCATCATGGTGACGATGGCAGAAGATGTGGTCCCATGAAGCAGGGTCGGCACTGACAGACTCCAAGGTCTGTACAACAGTTTTGTTTTTAATCATGGTACTATTTAGCATTCCTGAGCCCGTGGTTTACGTGCAGAGGGCCCCAGGTTAAACCCCAGGCATCTCCAGGGGTTTTTTGTGGTTTTTTTTAAGGATTTGGTAGTAGCTGATGGGGAATTAGCATTCCCTACAATCCCAGTTCAAAATTGGGAAAGGAGTACGACAAGATTGTATATTGTCTCCCTGCTTATTTAACTTATATGGAGAATTCATCAGGCGAAAGGCTGGGCTGGATGAATCCCTAGCCGGAATTAAGATTGCGAGAAGAAATATCAACAACCTCAGATATGCAGATGACACAACCTTGATGGCAGAAAGTGAGGAGGAATTAAAGAACCTTTTAATGAGGGCGAAAGAGGAGAGTGCAAAATATGGTCTGAAGCTCAACATAAAAAAAGAAGAAGATCATGGCCCCTCGGCCCATCACCTCCTGGCAAATAAAAGGAGAAAAAATGGAGGCAGTGAGAGATTTTACTTTCTTGGGCTCCATGATCACTGCAGATGGTGACAGCAGTCACAAAATTAAAAGACGCCTGCTTCTTGGGAGGAAAGCAATGACAAACCTAGACGGCATCTTAAAAAGCAGAGACATCACCTTGCCGACAGAGGTCCGTATAGTTAAAGCTATGGTTTTCCCAGTAGTGATGTATGGAAGTGAGAGCTGGACCATAAAGAAGGCTGATCGCTGAAGAATGGATGCTTTTGAATTATGGTGCTGGAGGAGACTTTTGAGAGTCCCATGGGCTGCAAGAAGATCAAACCTATCCATTCTTAAGGAAATCAGCCCTGAGTGCTCACTGGAAGGACAGATCCTGAAGCTGAGGCTCCAATACTTTGGCCACCTCATGAGAAGAGAAGACTCCCTGGAAAAGACCCTGATGTTGGGAAAGATTGAGGGCACAAGGAGAAGGGGACGACAGAGGATGAGATGGTTGGACAGTGTTCTCGAAGCTACGAACATGAGCTTACCAAACTGCAGGAGGCAGTGGAAGACAGGAGGGCCTGGCGTGCTCTGGTCCATGGGGTCATGAAGAGTCAGGCACGACTAAACGACTAAACAAACAAAAAAACACAATCCCGGAGGCTCACCAACAATCTACTTCAGGGTTTCCCAAACTTGGGTCTCCAGCTGTTTTTGGACTACAAATGGGATCCTCCTAAAAGAGAGTTCTGGTTGCACGCGGGCCCCAGGGCTCTCCCCCTACAGGGCTAATTGATGGGGGAGTAGCTAGAAGTCCCGGCCATTTCCCTGGGATCATGCAAGGCTGTTTTAGCCAATTGCTGGAGGGTGGCGTGATCCCAGGGGCTTTAAAACCAGCAACGTGATGCAAGTAGGGGCACTTGCTTCATGCTCCTGAACACCCGCCCACCCTCCCTAGATTTAGGCAGAGTCGCTTGGCCTTCCTTTGGTTTGGGTCGCCTGTTTTGGAACAGTGGCTGGGTAGGATTTTTTTTCCATTTGGCAGATTGGCTTTAGGCACTTGGTTTTTGCCTGCCCCTTAGCAATTGTTGGGACGCGGGTGGCGCTGTGGGTTAAACCACAGAGCCTAGGGCTTGCCGATCGGAAGGTCGGTGGTTCAAATCCCCGTGACAGGGTGAGCTCCCGTTGCTCATCCCTGTTCCTGCCCACCTAGCTGTTCGAAAGCACGTCAAAGTGCAAGTAGATAAATAGGTACCACTCCAGCAGGAAGGTAAATGGCGTTTCTGTGTGCTGCTCTGGTTCACCAGAAGTGGCTTAGTCATGCTGGCCACATGATCTGGAAGCTGTATGCCGGCTCTCTCGGCCAATAAAGCAAGATGAGTGCCGCAACCCCAGAGTCAGCCACGACTGGACCTAATGGTCAGGGGTCCCTTTACCTTTACCTAGCAATCATCACAACTTGTAAGGTGGTGGTTAGGCATTGGCTCAGTTGAATTGTAGGGAGGAGAGGTGTGGCCATCACCTGCCCCTCCAGGAACTGGGTATTCCGTTAAAGGAATCTTGGGGTCCTGGATCTTGACCGAAGCCCTCTTGAGGGGCTAGGGCCATGTCAGGACCACAGGAACCCCGGGGTGAACTTCGGTTGGTCCTCATTGACCTTGCTCCCTCATTTGATTAACCCCATTGGACTATCCCCCAGAGAGGTGGAGTCAGCTATAGTCCGGAGTCAATGCCGAAGCCAATACTGTATTTCAATAACGTTGTGGCCAAAATTTGCCCAAAAACTTAAAACTAAAATAAGTGTCCGTGTGGGTGGGGTGGGTCCTGGGGCCTTGGAGCGCAACCCTGACCACTGGTCCTGCTAGCTAGGGAGGATGGGAGTTGTAGTCCAAAAACAGCTGGAGACCCAAATTTGAGAAACACTGTGCTAGATTATTCTGGGCTAGCTGATTAAATAGTGTAGCCTGCGTAAGTCAGGATCCTATGATCTTAAGAGGTGCAATCTGATGCTACCATTCAGCAGGAAGGACTTGCTTCTGTGCCTGGGTTGTGGCAACTGTTTCAAGTGTTTGTTTCACAGAAAACAATGCATTTTGATGTAAAGCAAAGGGAGCAGAGCTCATTAAAGTGGAGGCACTGGAAGACTTGATGTTGAAATGCCTCCTCTTCACTAATATGTGTACAATATCTGTGCAATACTCTGGCTACCTTTGTAAACAACCCATTCCTGTGCACATTAAAAAGGGGGAAAAGGGAAGACATGATGCAAGGAACAGCTTTACTAAATGCCCAGCCAGTGAGCTGTGAAACTGAAGTAATTGCTTATTTTAGAGATAATTTCTCTGGTTTTTGAAAACTGCATGAATAATGAATTTGTCCAATGGAAAGTAAAGACTTTTCTCCTTATAATGTGGTCGGGGGGGGGGGGCGGCGGAGAGAACAAGCAGATGCAATCCATGATTACTGTGACATTTACAAAATCTAAATAACCAACTTTTGGGGGGAGGGGAGAGCAAATGGTTAGTTAGTTAGATTAGTAAGTTAGGATTTGTTTTGTGTTCTGCTCATAAGGACATTTGAACATGTGAAGCTGGTTAGACAGAGATTGCTAAATGGTTCCCACTTCCAAGGCTGGGGATGCTTTGGCCGTCCAGATGTTGCTGAACTACAACTCCCATCAGCCCCAGCAAGCATTGCCTATGACCATGGATGATGGGAGTTGTAGTTCAGCCCACCCTTTCCCCATGTAAGAACTCTCTGCCAACAGATAAAGGGAACTTTGTTTCCACAAGGCTGCCCTTTATCAGTCAGCCTAAAAGCTTCCCTTGGGTCACCCTGAAGCTTCTCCAAGTAGCCTAGTTTATGACCAATACAGGAGAGACATGTTTAGTTGCAGCTGGGGCAGATGACCTATAACCCTCCAACAAGCAGACATAAAAGATTAGCATTCCCATATAATACACAAGTCTATAAAAGCAGAGTTCATGCAAACAGCCCATATCAACAAAGCTCCTTCATATTGGTATAAGGCTATCAGTAGCTGCTAGCAGACTCTTGCAGTGGGAGGCAGCCAGGTACACTTACCCTGGGCCTCCACAACCCATACCTCCCAACTGACTGGGGACTTCCTCCCTGGGCCTCAGACAAGTTCTGCATAGGTCTGGCTGCTAGTTATGGTGGCTGTTTGCTGCCTCCAATGTTAGAGGGGATAGTCCTTGGGACACCAGTCACTGGAGAAGGCAGCCATGCTTGCGAGCTTTTCCTGTGGAATCTTATGAGATACTGGACTAGAAGGGCCTTTAGTCTGATCCAGTAGGGATGTTTTACGCCCTTACAATGGAGCAGTGAGAGAGAAAAAGGGTTGTCCTGCCCACTTCTAACTCCAGCCACTTTGGGCTCCATCCTCACCCACTCCACTGCTGGCATGTCTTCACCCACCCGTTGCCTCCAAAAGATTTCTCCTTGACAGAAGAAGAAGAAAATCCCAAGATGTGGTGGCAGCAACTAGTTTTGATGGTTCTAAAAGGCAACAACAACAACAATTTATACCCTGCCCTTCCTGGCCAGAGCCAGGCTCAGGGCGCATAGGCGCCGACTCCATGGGGCCTGAGGGGGCCCGAGCCCCCTCAAAAATTCGTTTGGAGGGGGCTCTGCCCCCCCAATAATTTAAGAAAATTATTAGTTATATTATGCTTTGTAAAATCACAAAATTATGTTGGTATTTTTTATTTTCCTTGTTTGACGATAGTTACCTTTTAAAATACATTCAGTAATGAGTTAAAACAAAGCCACTCCCGATCTAGAGAGGGGGTGGGGTTGTGGGCTCTCGACCCATCAACAATCTCGCGGGGCTGGCGTCAGCCCCGTGAGAAGCAGGGATTCCCCCTAGCTCATTAATATTCACCGCCCACGGCGGCAGTCAATCGGCTGCCGCAAAGGGCGGGCCCTCACAGGTTCACTTAAGGTCGGGGCAGCCCGGGGGTCGCCCCTTTCGTTCCCCCAGCAGCAGCGGTTTGGAGGTCTTGGGCCCCCCCAATATTTTTTATAAGTCGGTATGGACCCCCGCCCCCCCAATATTTTTTATAAGTCGGCGCCCCTGTCAGGGCGGCTAACACCAGTAAAATTACAGTAAAAACATAATGGGGGGGGGACCAATTTAAAATGCAGCCTCATTTTAAAAGTAGCCCATAGATCAAAACCATAAGGGGAGGGAAACATAAGGGTCAGGCTGAGTCCAAACGAAAGGCCAGGTGGAACAGCTCTGTCCCTCAGGGCCCTAGTCTCTTGTGACAGAGCGTTCCACCAAGTCGGGGCCAGTACTGAAAAGGCCCTGGCCCTGGCTGATACCAATCTAACCACCTTGCTACTTGGGACCTTCAAAATGTTGTCATTTGTGGACCGTAAGGTCCTCCGCGGGGCATACCAGGAAAGGTAGTCCCAAATCCATGGGTAAGTCTATCTGTAGCTGTTAGTCATGGTGTCTGGTTGCAGCTTCCAGATACCAGCTACTGGCAAGCAACAATGGGAGAGAGCTCTTGCCTTCATATCCTATTTTTTGGCCTTCCCAGAGGCACCTAGTTGGCCACTGTAGGAAGCAAGATGCTGGTTTCAATGTACTTTTGGTCTGGTGCAGGAGGGATCTTATTATCTTCTTGCAATTTATGCCTGTGTGCAGGGCTGGAAAAATCACAATCGTATTTCTGGATGATCTGTTATTTTTCCAGTCCCACCTATGACTCAAGCAGGCTGATGCTATAAAAGCATGGATGTTTATTTCTAACCATAACCACCATTCGGATTATAAATGTTACATTATACAAAGCCAGAGATACTATTTTTTTCCAGACGAGAAGCTGCCTTACAAATGTGCATTGTGAGCAGTCATCCCATCAGCTTTCACATGGTAATCGCATTTTGGAATGATCTTTGTGAGCTTTCGGCACCCATAGCCTGCCTGTGATAGAAGTAAGAGTTTACAAATCTAAATATAAGATTTGCTGTCACCTAGCAACTGCGCTGAACTTTGGGTCGGCCTGCTCCTATCTACACCTGTCTGGAAAGAAAGTCAAGATGTAAAGATAGGAGGATTTGCATTAGTTGTTGTTGTGTTTTTTTTGTAATCTTTTCAGAATAAAAAAAAGTCCTATTCTGGAAACATCTGTGTGTCTCACACCTGTTTTCTTGTTTGCACATTCTCTATGTCCAGCTCAGCAGATACATGCACAACGCTGGCCTCCTTCAGGTTTTATGGAAATTTAAACAAATGGGGGTGGGGATGGACGGTATGTAGAACATGTGGGAAGCTGCTGCAGATACAACACACTCATAACTTTAGACACCTTCCAAATTGTGGAAGATGACAATGCAATGAACAGGGCAGGGCTCATGCACTCACCCATACTGTCTCTGCACCACCACCAATTTACTAGACTAGCACTAGTTTAAAAGAAATTTAAGATATTCACTCACCTGCACTTAAGTTGATTCAGAAAATCGACACCAGGATCATTCCTTCTGGAGTGGCGGAACCACGTGTGATAAGAAACATGTGTTGCGTTCCTCCTCCCTCTCTGAATCATGTAATGCACTTTACCTTGTGTCGTTACTACTACTACTACTACAACTACTGCTACAATTTGCGTCTGTCTGTCTTGAGACCATGGAGGAGTGCATCTTCATTTAATTAAATTTGCATACCGTCCTTCATCCGTAGATCTTGGGGCGGTTCACAACATAAAATTACAATATAAAAAACATGCATAGTAAAAATGAGAACAAAAACAGACCAATAGCCCCCTCTCCTACAACACATTTTAAAAGGGCAATCGGCCAAAGGCCTGGTTGAAGAGGAACATTTTCACCTGGCACTTAAAGGTGTATAATGGAGGCACCAGCCAAAGCTCCTTAAGGAGAAAAAGAAGAGTTTGGATTTGATATCCCGCCTTTCACTCCCCTTCATGAGTCTCAAAGTGGCTAACATTCTCCTTTCCCTTCCTCCCCCACAACAAACACTCTGTGAGGTGAGTGGGGCTGAGAGACTTCAGAGAAGTGTGACTAGCTCAAGGTCACCCAGCAGCTGCATGTGAAGGAGTGGGGAAGCGAACCCGGTTCACCAGATTACAAGTCCACCGCTCTTAACCACTACACCACAAATGGGGAACCACAGCAGAAAAGGCCTGTTCTCAAATTGCCACCCTCCAGACCTCTCCTGGAGGAGGCACACAAAGAAGGACTTCAGGTGCTGTTGCACTGATCACTTGTTGCCTCACAAAATCAGGACTCGGGGTACTTTGCACTTCACATTACGGAGGAAGGGAAGGGAATTTGATATGGATTGACTGTGGTTTTTTGTAGCAGTCCTTGTTTATTATAGCAAGTACAACATTGCACCCTTTTTTCATGTTGACTTTAACACCTCAGCAAGATCTTCCTTGCTTTTAACAGAGGACAACTCAACACACAGAAAGTAAGAGTAGCCAGACTGACCCTTAAGAAAACGATCTGTATTAGGTCAACAAAATGCAACAAAAAAGTGACCAACATCTCATTGTTAGGAGTCACCAACGTGATGCCCTCTAGATGGGGTTGGACTATAACTCTCATCCTTCTTGATGAAGGGCCCTGGTGGCTAGGGCTGATGGGAGTTGGAGTCCATTGTCTTTATACGGGAAGAAAACAGGTTTTTTATGTGAGCTTCTGGTAAAAAAGAAAAACCTAGGAGAACACACAAAGTATAATTTTTGCAGACTGCCAAGGTTAAAAAAGAGCTTGATTTCCTACGGGCTAATTCATACCACTACCACTTTGGGGCCATAATTGTGGCTCCTTGAGGGATTAAAAGTTCGTGCAGTTGTGTGTGTTGGCTGCAATCAATGCTGCCTTTGCCATGGATTTTCCCCACACAGCACATTGTTATTTATATAGCACCCTCAGTGTACATTGCATTTCACAGCAGCTTTCCTCAAGCAAGAGAAGAGGGTGCTCTTGTGTTTGCAAGTTTCCCACAGGCAGCTGGTTGGCCACTGGGAGAACAGGATGTTGAACTAGATGGGTTCTCCATATCATATGCCCCCCCCAGAAGTTGCTGGACCACAACTCCCATCATCCTTTGGCCATTAGCTATGGTGGCTGGTTCTGATGGCAGATGGGAGCCCATCTGTAGGGTTGGGGAAGGCTGCTTTACAGCAGCAACATTAAAAAAGATACATCTCTGTCCATAGAATGGTGGCTAACAGGTTGAGGTTGAATCCTGACAAGACAGAAGTACTGTTTTGGGGGGACAGGGCGCGGGCAGGTGTGGATGACTCCCTGGTCCTGAATGGGGTAACTGTGTCCATGGAGGCACAGGTCAATTCTGTGTACAGGGCAGCTGTCTTCCAGCTCCATCTGGTATGCAGGCCCTACCTGCCCACAAACTGTCTCACCAGAGTGGTATATGCTCTAGTTATCTCCTGCTTGGATTACTGCAATGTACTCTATGTGGGGCTACTTTTGAAGGTGACTCAGACACTACAACTAAACCAGAATGCAGCAGCTAGACTGGTGTCTGGGGGCGGCCACCAAGACCATATAACACTGGTCCTAAAAAACCTACATTGGCTCCCAGTACGTTTCCGAGCACAATTCAAAGTGTTGGTGCTGACCTTTAAAGCCCTAAACGGCCTCAGCCCAGTATACCTGAGGAGCATCTCTGCTCTCATTGTTTTGCCCAGACACTGAGGTCCAGCTCAGAGGGCCTTCTGGCGGTTCCCTCACTGTGAGAAGCAAAGTTACAGGGAGCCAGGCAGAGGGCCTTCTCGATAGTGGTGCCTGCCCTGTGGAACCACCCTCCCATCAGATGTCAAGGACATCTGAAGGCAGCCCTGTTTAGGGAAGTTTTTAATTTTTGACGTTTTATCGTGTTTTTAGTATTCTGTTGGGAGCCGCCCAGAGTGTCTGGGGAAACCCAGCCAGATGGGTGGGGTGTAAATATTATTATTATTATTATTATTATTATTATTATTATTATTATTATTATTATTGAAACCTGCAGTATAGAGGCAGAAACGGGAGATGCACATCCTAGCACTTGCTTTTCATTTTGGCAGGAGTCTGTCTGCCTCTCTCATAGACAGTGCCCGATTGGGCTGCCTCTCGCATGCTATTTTGTCTTTAATGTTTCCCACTGGTAAAACTTCACATCTTAGTCATTGCACATTGCAAGTTATCTTTTGTGTTCAGTATTGGTTCTGTTTTATTTGTTAAGATATATTGGAAAAAATCAATAAAACATTATATGTATATTTTTTTTAAAACCCCGTGAGACTTCATTCATCTTAGACCTCATTAAGATGGTTCATATGGTTGCCTCCACACATTTAGTTAACTTGCAGAGTGGGGAGCTTGGTCCATGTCTGCTGGCCCCTCCCCAATGTTGTCTCCCCAGTGTTCATGTATTTGTTTGAGACAAACAAAGAAGAACTTTCGCGTACCAAGATCTACGCACATCATCATTATTAGATTGTAGTCAACTAAGTTCTAGCACCAGTCTAGACCCCTCAGGGGAAATCGTGCATTTGAGTGAAACCCAATGTGAACAACTCAAATTCAGAATGCACTTTGTGATGGTGATGACGATGACGACTATAATTTATTAGATTTGTGTACCACCCTATACCATAGGCATACACTGAGGTTATGTTCTGATTCCCCCCCCCCCAAGTTATAGCACAAAATATATCTAATGTATAAAAAGGAGAAAGAAAAACAGTGTCAGAATGAATTTTACCTATTATTTATTTATTATATAAATCATAAATATGCATCAGTCTTGAGTGTATATAGACAGCTGCATCTATATAAACATTATTATATTTTTATCTACCGTATATCTATATATATATCCAGTGGTTTTTTTCCTAAAAAAAATGTTTAGGGGTACTTTCATTTTCCCAATATTGAAATACTGCCTCTCAATGAGGCCAAACTTAGATTCACAAAATGTTTAGTGGTATGCGTACCCCCAGAAAAAAGCACTGTATACATCTATATACATACTTGCACACATGGATAAACAGATAGATATAATGCAAAAACAAAAGCTCCAGGAATTTACTGCAGAAAAAATCTTGCAGAGAAATCAAGACAGCTTCCCCTGCCCCTTGTCCTGGCAATTAGTGGCTAGCTATGATATCTGTATTGTATAACCGACCAGCCAGTAATTACTCTATCGTATTGCATTTTATAATCCACATTTATGTATTATTCAGGGGCAATAGTGCATGAATTGTTCAGTTGCGTGAGAAATCTAATGAGATATAAAACATTTTAAAAATACATGAGCAATCATAATGGGTACTTTATTATCATACAAATAACTTTGGCTGGCTTAGCTTGCTTTTACTTGCAATTTGGGAACTAACTTTTGATCTCAAATCATCAGCATAACAATAATGAGTATAACAACCTTTGCTTGTAACAAAATGCGATGTTTTGGCCAATTAATAATACAGAGAGATATACAGTGTGTGCATGATTTTCTCGGTGGATTACAATCTTCTTCCCATTCTAAAGGTTGCACAAGGCAAAATCAAGGCGGGACAGTGCTCATGTCTGGCAACTGAATAGACCCCAATTCCATTTGCTTGGGGTATATACTGAAGATCTCTTAATTACCTTTGCTAGCCATATGCAACAAAAATGATTAAGCATGATAGAAAGCTAGAAGTTCTCTCACCCTTACAATTACGTTGGGCTTCTGAAAACTGTTCTGTGGCTTAGTGTGGCATGTAGGCAATGGGGAAATTGATGTAAAATCTAAAGAGCAAATGTGATTTTTCAGTTTGAGCATATGGAGCTGTGCTCCCCCTGCAAAAAACCCCACAAGGGTATTTTTAATGTGTGGAATCATCTTCTCTCTGATATAAGTCAGGTTTTGACACTGGTGTTATGTTATCACACTTTGACCTGGATCCAAAGCTTTTTGGTGGCTCCATTCTCAAGGACCAGGGGGCTGATTCACCTCATCCAATAGTCCTAGGAGTTCCTCATCAGGGGATCCTCACAATGGACTCATGGGTCCATGTGCTCCTCAAGGACTTTGTCTTTTTTGGTGTCCAGTATGGCCTTTAAGGACTCATTGCCTGGCACCAAGCCAGGGCTTGGCATGACTAGAGCTCCAGGAGGACCTCTCCAAACTAAATGAATGGGCATTTAAATTGCATATGCAATTCAATATTTAAAAAGGGTAAAGTGATGCATGTCAGTGCCCAAGAACCTTGATTTCACATATATGGTCATGGGATTTGAACGGGCAGTAAGTGGCTGGGAATGAAAACTTGGGGTCACAATGGATGACCGCTTGATGAAGATGTTGGCCCAGAGTGCAGCAGCTGTGAAAAAGATAAATTCCATGCCGAGGACCATTAGAAAAGGAATTGAAAATAAAATTGTGCTCATATCCTTAAGTGGGAGGTCACTAGTGCATGAACAGTTTAGCTTGTCCTGCAAGTTTCTCCTGCTGAATAACTAAAATGCAGGATCCCAGCCATCTTTTGCAGCTTGCCACCTGTGAAAGAGTTGTGAATGGGATATGCAGAGCAATTCTTTGTTAGTCTACTTTGAAGTCGGCCCCGTTGGGCTCAATGTACAGAGTGGTATTTTTTTTACCTTCCATGTCTCAAATACTAGCTTTCCATATCACATTGCTCTGGAAACTGAGGAGAGTATCGAAAGGACAAAATACTTCTACAAAATCCAACAAACCCCCTAGACTCAATCAAAAAACAATGGGAGGACATAGGCTATGAGATTAACCCCACTCAATGGACCAAAATGTGGTCTAAACACCCTTTAAATCCATATCAACGAAAAGAAAAGAACTCTCTCTAAAACTCACCTACAGGTGGTACCTAACACCAAGAAAACTAGCGCTAATACACCCAGGAACCTCACCAAAATGCTGGAGAGGGTGCACCTCCACAGGCACATACCTCCACATGTGGTGGGAGTGCCCCCAAATCCAACTATTCTGGACAACAACCATACAAGAAATAAATAAAATAACCAAGCAAGTATTAGAAATCACCCCAGAATTGACCTTACTAAACATCTTCCAAGACAATAATGCCCACTTACACCACAAAGAACGCATAACCCACCTCCTTTCAGCAGCCAGAAGCATCAGAGCCAGACACTGGAGAGACCTGTCAGGAGTAAGCATGGAACAATGGTACCAAATAGTATGGGAAACAGCCTTATTAGAAAAATTAACCAATAAACTGAAACTGACACGGGGACAAACAGAAGAAGACACCTTCACCCTGGTATGGCTCCCCTTTATCACATACACAGCCCAACAAGACAACGACAAAAACCCACCAACAGCATACAAATCAATATGGCTAACCTGATCCAAAACACCCACCCACCCCACTCACACATAAAAACAAAGACCACCACAGCCATCCACAAATGAACAACCACACCCTAGGCCAACCCCAACCTCTCTCACCACCAAAGGAACACAAGCAAACAACAAACGCTGACACCAAACCCTACATATAGTAAGTAAAATAGTAACACCGTCGCCCGACCCCATTCATCTTCCCCCCTCCACCTCTTTCCCCCTTTTCTTTCCGATGTCTCAACCAATGAAACAAATAAAAATGTTACATGGGAACAAAATAATATGAGAGAGACATTGCAAACACTTTTGTAAAACAAGAAAATATTTAAAAGAAAGAAAGAAAGAAAGAAAGAAAGAAAGAAAGAAAGAAAGAAAGAAAGAAAGAAAGAAAGAAAGAAAGGAAGGACATAGTGGTATGCTGCTCAAGGGGGAGAAAACCCAACTGACTGTGCTAATCCCTTGGGAGGACTTAAAAGAAGCACTTGGGGACCATTCCCTTTCTATACAAAGGGCATCCAGAGTTTCTTACCAGTAATAGGCTTAGGGAAGGATGTATTTTTTACAAGTGGAAAATTCACTTTAAACTACTTAAGTTGTTGAAAGGGTCATGGGTAACACAGTTGTGGCTGTGGAAGCCCATCAAATGAAGAAATAAAAACTTCATATCAGAATTTATAGCCTGCGCTAGCAAGACTGAGAAAAGGAGCCTTGGTGGAAGAGAACTGGTTAATGAGGACTATTAAATAACTTCTTGGTCAACAGTCCTATCATATATTGAGTCAGACCAGTGTTATCTGGTAGTAGCCAAGGCCTGAAGCAGAAATAAATTGGCTACTTGGCCTGAAAATAAAGCAAAACTACAGATGCCTGGTTTAATTCAATATATCTAACAGTAGCGTATACAGCAGAGCATATATTTTTCTGTAGAAAGCTTTAAGGGGGCATATTTAGTCCGTATTGCTAGCACTAAAATTAAAGTGGTTTCTATTGTTCATGATAAACAGGACTTGGGAATTCAAGGAGGTTGCATTAACCAAAGGCATATTTGGTAGTCTCTCCAGTGTGGTTGATTTATCCAGCTTTATAAACAGTAAGCCATCTGCCCCAAAAATGTACACCAGAGCTTTCCAAACTGTGTGTCGCGATACATTAGTGAGTTGCCTGCAGTGTGTAGGTGTGTCGTGCGAATGCTCCCTGCGCTCCTGGAAAGGGGTTAGTTTAACCTGCGGTTTGCTAGTAAAGCCAAATTGGTGTGTTGCGAAGTGATGCATGTCTCAAAAGTGTGTCACCAACATGGAAAGTTTGGAAGGCTCTGATCTACACTTATCAGCAGAAGACAAAGTGAGCAGCTGGGGTTTTGAACCCTGGTCTCTCAGGTCAACCAATCAGTTCATGCTTTTAAAATATAGTAATAGCAATATTCCTATTTTTGCTTCAATCCACAACCTCATGGCAACCATTATGGGTCAATCTTTGCAGCAGCCATTTTGCGGCTGGTGCTCACAACATCCCCTCAAAATTCTAAATGGCCCCTGCACCCAGAAAGGTTGGTGACCACTGATCTATTCTATTCTTGATGGACTTGATGGAGTTATGTAATAGTTGTATTAGGCCACTAACAATGGTAGAGTCATGAATAAAAGAGTGCTGGACTAGCAGGTAAATTAATTGTTCAAAACAGGCCGAATGCAAACACGTCTACTGTCAAATGTATTTCTGTATTTACTGATGTTCACCTGTTATGGTAGATATCTCATAAGCTTGATACCCCAATATCTGAATCTAAGGCTAAATTGTATATTAACTGAATTTTCTTTCCCATAGAAAAATGTTCTACTTTCTATAAACTTTCCGTTAGAATATATCACCTATATATATGAATGCTAACAGCTTTTAGGTCCATTTTGTATAAACAGTTATTACGTCCATTTTTTTCTGAAAATGGGAGAAAGCAGCAAGAAATGGATTTAGCTAGCATCTGAATATTTTGTGAATGCAGTTCTTGTTTGCTGAGGATATATATCATCAGCTGAAGCCATATGACTCCTACAGAAAACATTCGGGGATTATACTGGCTTTTTGCAGAAATGTAAGCTTCCATATAATTTTTACAGCTGAAAGAATGGATTTTGCTATCAAGCTCAAGGGACCTGCTTGGGCTCAGTATAATGGTCTGAGACTTGCAAGGTCCCTGGCAGGGACGGCTGTTTCCAAAACACTTAATCCCCAAGCAGATACTTATTCATCCCACACAGCTCCTCTTGAGATAGAGTGTGTGTGCATTTCTACTTTTGGCACAGTCTTTGCATTGCCTCTCTTACCCTTACAGGATCTGTCTGGCCTCTGTATGGATTACATATTGACTGTGCTTTACGGTAGCACAGAATCCCCTACCAGCAGTGGAAACTGTGCCGTAAGCTCCTTTATTTCTTGCCATAGGAATAAAACCTGCTCAAAACCTTTGAACAAAAAGAATGCTTTTCCAATATTGTATTGGCAAATACAGACAAGTCAGTGAGTCAGAAAGATTGGGGAGGTGTGTCTCTTCAGTTCAATTAGCCATATTGGTCATCTCTCGCCAAAACAGAGTTGGGCCATTGGCTCAGGCATGGCCCCTAAATTTCTATTTCTAAAGCACAGGTGGCAAATGGAACTATTGCGAATCCAAAGCACACATAGCACAATTCCACGTAGTTTAATGTGTTAGCTTTTAGGCAATATTTCCTAATTTAGTTCCACACTTTGCAAGGGAAAGGGGAGGTGCTGGATGCTGAGATTTCCAGATTTAGCTATGTTCTCTTATAATTAAAGGTATAATGGTGCAGCTACTTGCACTCTTGGGTGAGACTGATTATCTAGACCCATTTAAGTCTGGGTCCCCCAAACTGGTTGGAGGATCAAATTGGCCCTGGTAGATGACCTTTATTAGGAGAGAAACAGAGTGTGCGACATCATTGTTTCTCCTTGATCTCACAGAGGATTTGGATACCATTGGCCAGGCCATGGTATACTCTTGGATCACCTCCATGTTAGGAGTTGGAGGCACTGTGGTTCTGCTCCTACCTTCATGGTCAGTTTCAGTGAATAACATTGCCTTTGGGTCCCCTTCTAACTGAGCTGTGGGGTTCCGCGGGGCAGTATACTGCCCCCAGTGCTACTTGACATCTATATGAAGCCATTGGAGACAGTCATTAGGAGATTTGAAGAGCAGTATTGAATGAATAAATATATGAACATGGATTGCTCAATCTGCTATTGCCAATTGTTGTTACCAAGTGGCCAAGCGACACTATATTTTGTGCAGAAATTATGAAAAAGTTTACTTGTCCTTAATCTTCTGAGCCTTGTAAAGTTGGTCTGCATTGTAGTTTGAGAACTGCAATTCAACACTGATTTTTTGTTTAATCTCTCCTCCCTCCCTCCCCATCCATCCCCAGGCTTCTGAAAAAGGAAGAAAATTTTATCTTCATTCCTCGATCCCGTGAAGAGCTTCCAGACAACTTTCCAAAGGAAATCCCTGGGATTTGTTATTTCCTGGAGGTCAGAACTGGTCAGAAGCAGCCAAAGTCCTCTGTCACATCTGCCAGAGTGAGAAAGATTTCCTACAACATTGGCACCATGTTCCTCCGGGAAACGAGCCTATGAGGCCTGCTGCAGATCAAAGACTCATCAAAAAAGCACAAACCCAGAACTGGGTCATGACAGGAGAGAGGAGATTCTTTCTGTTTCACTGCATTGTTCCAAGCAAGCAGTAAAAGCTCCGTGAAATGTCAGGCAATAATTCTTTTTAAAGGTGGGTGACTGCAGTCCGTAAACAAACTGGAAAGGGTCAAGGGAGGGAGCAGGGGTTTTTATTTTTTTAATCAAATTAAAACAAAATACCTTTCTGTTGCCAGAGCTACTGTTGGCCATAAATATCAATGTGGTAAAAAGAAGAAGAATCCAGATTCAGTTGCTATTAGTGGGGGAGGCATTCCACAAAGCATTGGGACTCTTCTGCAAGGCCCGTTGAAATAAATGGAGCATTTGGTATATTGCTTTGTTCTCTTCTGAAACAGGTGGGCATTTCTTTTTATCTGAAGATGTAGTGCCCCTGCTACTTCTTTAAACATCCAGCATTCACGCCAACAGAATCGGGGTAGGCCCCCTTCACATGCATCTGTGAAATGCATGTAAGAGTCACGGTAGCGGTACTTGGTGAATTGCTCTCAGAAGTTGCACCAGCTAAACTGATTATGATGCATTCCTGCGTTGAAAGGAAGGTTACCTTAATATGCTTCTCGGTATTTATTTTTTTATTTTAAAAAAACAACACTTCATACAAATACTGTAGATATCATTTATAATCATCTCAGCAGGAAGAATTATAATTCTGCTTATAATATCATAGGGATTTTGTCTACTTTTTATACATTTCATTATCTGGACTATATTTCACATGCTGTATCAGATGTGAGGCTAGGCTACTCCTGTATATTTTCTGCCATCTATCTGTCAAAGCTGCTGCTGCTGCTGCTGCTTCTTCTTCTTCTTCTTCTTCTTCTTCTTCTTCTTCTTCTTCTTCTTCTTCTTCTTCTTCTTCTTCTTCTTCTAAGAAATGCCATTTTGCTGGGGGTTTGCAAGAGCTACACTTCGATCATGTTCATTTTCTGTTTAGTAGATGTTTATGTCTTGCATATTTAAACTGATGTTCAATATTTGTCCCGCTAGTAGTGTTATGTCCTGGCATCAGAACAATGCAAGCAAAGTAGTTATTTTCATACTCATTAATTGGTATATTATTGGAAATCCTAAAGCCCCAGAGTAAAGTAATTGTCCTTTGCAATGAAACATGCCTAAAAGTAGGTGGTCCAACATCATGACCTCATTGTGCTCTGAACTTCTCCCAAGCGTCCAGTTATCATTGGGGGGCATAAGATACCTGTTGTCACTGGCTTTGCATTTCCAGTTACTAACATGGGTAGAATATCCAATTATTAATGTTGGCGCGGTGGGGACAATCATCTGTTACGTTGATTCTCATCGTTCAGTTTCTCAAGATTTGATATATTTTTAGAAATATCCCCTCAAAATACCTTTCATATTCTGGAGCTTCAAAAGTCCTGGTGCCATCAATATCCTTGAAACTACTCTAGAGTAAGCAGTTTGAGGACTGTAGTCTAGCTACTGCTTTGATCAGCAGTAAAATTTCACTTGTATATGTAGATAATTTCATGTTCATTTTTCATGCGGACTAATTCAGTAAGAGATTTTCATTTACAAAATTTATAGTGTTCCTTTGCATCAGCAGTGCGTCATTCCAAGCCAAACTTTAATATACTCTGAAGAACATAAAACCATGCATGGGGCTTTACTTGTGAAATCACAACTCGGTGAACTCAGAACTGGTAAAGGGACGGATTCTTGAAAAAATTGTCCATTTAGCCTGTTGCAGCAAAAACAACAAAGATCTTTTGCCATCTTAAAAACTTAGGCTGTAATCCTATACACACTTAACTTGGGAGTAAGTCCCATTGAATTCAGTGGGAATTACCTTTGGGAAGACATGTACAGAATTGCGCATTGGAAGATTTATTGTGGCATAAGCAGGGTTGGCCCAATTACAAAGAGGAATGAGACAGTTATCTCAAGTGGTCAGCACAAGGGGCAGTGAATTTGCAATTGAACCCCCTGCTCACTTCGTTATTAGCTGGGTTGGCTGCCCATCAGCCCCTCTCACTCCACCCAACAAAGCAAGAGTCTTGGAGCCCTACTCCTCCCCCCTGCCTCATCCTGCTCTCAGTGTCCCACAGGGCAAGGCCTTTTGGGTGAGGTAGGCAGGAGACTGCCTAAGGCAAATCACAGTGGCTAAAGAGACTGTTATAAATGTGGAATGCCACAGAGGGGCCCCCTTGGGTAAGGTGAGGAAGGAAGGGTGGAGAGGGAACAGTGGGGAAGACATCAGCACCAACACTTACTTGGGAGCAAAGAGAAAGGACGAGAAGTAAGGAAGGATGGCAGGAGGGAAGACGAGGACGCCATCAGCAAAACCTCAATGAAGAGGGGAAGTGGTGATGGCAGAGCCACTGCCTGCCTCAGGTGGCGCAACCCCTTGCGCTAGGCCTGAGCATAAGCTTTCGTAGACTAGGGTCCACGTCATTGGATGCAGAGAGTATTATCTTTGTTGGCACATCTGTTGCTCTCACATAGTGACGCGTGGAGAGCTGGGCTAATAGGAAGAAGATCCCCAGGCCTCTGGACATTGATACCCAACTTCAAGCCAAGGCCAGCTTCTGGGGGTCAACAGATATCTGTTGCCACTGTTTTGCAATAAAATAAAATAAATTGCTCCATGGAGAAGCAGCTCCCATCATCGTAAAAAGGAGGCAAAGTATGGGTTGGGAACATAAAGGCCAGATGGAGGACCTTTGTTGAATTAATTCTTGGATTTGATCGATTGTGTTTGAGATTGTTTTGACATGCATTTGGATTTGACTTGTTTTACATTCTGATATATGCTGTGTTTTGGTCTAATGACATTCCTTCAGATATTTTGTGTTAATAGAGCTGGGGTGGTAGTACTGTTTTGCTGTTGGCGGCTTTGGGCTTTTTTTTTTAACCAAAGCTGAGTGGGGGTGGTTGAACTGTGTACAATGCCTTGAGCTCTTTGGAGGAAAACGTGAGGTAAAAATGTAAATAAATAGCCAACCATGCAAGAGGGAGCATTCTGCTTCTGAGATTGCTGTGCAGGGCAAAAGTGTATGCACGATAAAAACTGGCGCCTTCTGGAACATGTGGGTTCTGCATCCCCCTGGGATTTGAAACTGAACACTTCCATTTTCCCTCTATATTTGTGGATGGATAGGCAGAGATATACATGCACAAGATAATGTTTCATGCATCCAACAAAGTGTTCTCTAGTCTACAAAAGCTGATGCCACGATACATCTTGTTAGTCTTTAATGTGCCACAAAACTCTTGGCTATCTTGCACAGAAGCAATTCAACACAATTCCAGTGGAACCTTGATGATTTATGCCCTGTGTGATCCTTGATACCCGAAGGTGAAGCATAGAACATACTGTATTTCTCTGGTATTGCGTCCCTGGAGCTTTCTTGACAGTTAAAGAGGTGGCTGGCATATTACTTCTGCAATGGTACCTTGAACAGAATGCTAATTTGAAGCTGAATGTTGCCCGTGTCTTACAGATGAACACTCAAGTGCAGGTTTGTACAGCAGTTCTGAAGTTTAAAAGCAGAACTGGAATTTAAGCTGAAGTCAAAGGTTTAGGAGGATGCTGTGCTCTTCGCTGCAAAGAGTGTGTTGCTTCTGAGAACAAGGCTGTTTCTCTAGATTCATTCATTTACAGCAAATGTTCTTAAGCAGTGAGTTGTGGGCACATTTCAGCCAACATGGCCAATGGTCAGGGAGGATAGGAATTTTAGTTTGAAACATCCAGATAGTGCCATGATGGGATGTTCTGCCTTAAAATAGATTGTGATTAATAGCAGTTGAGAGTGGAAATTGAACCCCTGATGATAGGAATAATAAAATAAGTAATAACTAGGAATAAGATAATAAGATAATAAAAAGTCATTTACACACTTGTTTGGAAGCGAGTCCCATGGAACCCAGTTCAACTTACTTTTGAGTAGACATGCATAGGATTGCATTGTTAGAAGTCTCTTTTTGTAAACTGGCCACAGATGATGCTCTATCAATATCGGTCATTTTTCTCAGAACAAGCCCATTGATCTAATGACATTAGTAAAAATTAGAGGTTCTTCATTGCTATCCCACCCTCTAACAGAGCAAAATTAGCCATATTACCTTTGGTTCAAAATCTGTTTTCATAAGGTACAAGGCAGGGCTTGAAGTATTCCTGTGTCAAAGGTTGTACATTTTCCCATACATTGTAGCCATTCATAGCAGAGTCTCAAGTCAATATCACATTTTTGTTTTTTCACTTTTAACACAGCAGATTACCTCTGAGAAAGCTGTTGGTTGCTGCTTTATCCAGCAATATGCAAGCTATTAGCAGATAGACTGGAGGGGGGGGGGTTGGCATCTTATACTACATTTGAATCTCTAAACTGGAGTCATCATGGAACCAATTTTGCAGTGAAATAGCTTCATTTAGATATGAACTTTAAAAATTTGCTTCTGAGTACTGAGCTTCCAACACGCACATGGTCCCAACAATGAAAATCATTATGATTATGGAAATCATAGGGACAGTGGGAAAGAAATCTACCAAGCATTATGGCTATGTAATCTCCTCCATTCATTGCATTAGGATTTTCAGGGGCCTTCTGTTCAACCTCAGTTATAATTAAGGGACGTTGCATGGCAACATTGCTTGGTGAATTGTTCCCATTGTTTCTAGACAGGTAGAGAGACTAGGAATACTAATTCCTTTGAACAATAGTGTCCAGGAGGTAGGAGTGATGGTCCTGAATGGGGAAAAAAGCAGAACCACTATAATCACAGAGATCAGTGCAAAACCTAAACAATTGGGTATCATCATCTCCATGGAGATAATGGCTGTGTTTGCAAATAAATCAACTCTCTCAAAAGAAAGAATAGCTTCCCACAAAGAGCCTGCAGACAGTGCTTTTTATATATAAGCATCTTCAAATGCGACACCTCCCAGACACCCATTTTCAGTGCATTGTACCAAGTGATGTGCTTCCGTATTATGACAACTAAAGTTCCTTTGGGGGCATGTTTCTCTAGCTCATTGTGTGAGGGAAGCTTGAGCATATTGCCAGTCTTGCCTTTTTATATTGCCGCAATGGCCAGATTATTTAATATCTTGAAGTGAAAAGCATGGACATTTTTCATTAAATCAAGAATGACCTTCCCGCCCCCCAGCTTTAACTAAACAGATGCTGTGGACCATATGGTTCAGTTGCCCCTCATTGAGAGAGACATTTCGGATTCAGCAAAGCTCTGCGGCTGGAAGGCTGTTCAAATTGCAAGGTGTGAGCAGGCAGTGTTTTGCAAAACTTATCAAAAGGAACTAAGGCAACATTTTAGAATGTAAATGAATGCAGTACTATCCAAATGAGAGATATGCTAAGGCATTATCTCCATTTGGTAGGACAATTTACTACATTAGTACCTTTCAGTGGCACACCATCCAAGTTCTGAATTATAGGCTTGTTGGTCTTGCCTTTGGGACCTATGAGTGGAGTAGATGTTAGATCACTAACTCCATGCATCTAGAAGTTTTAAAAAGAAGGCAGTCTAATCAAGACCTACGCTTGAGAAAACTAAAGCTCAGAACTTGTTGCAACATATTCACATTTCAGTCATACATGACAATAATGCTATCTGATTTTCATGTTTCCAATACAGTGGCAAGGAGTCCATTTCTAAAGCATGTGCTCCAATAGGATGTCTTTGTGCATACCCATGAAATGTACCCCTTAGGTTGAAATAGATATTATGGTTTATTGTTGATTATTTCTACAGGACTCACAGTGTACAGAATGCTGTACCATTGTCATCTCAGCAACTTTGTAGGGCCGGTGTATCCAACACAGTGGCCTATAGATGCTGTTGGACTACAATGCCCATCATTCCTGACCATTAGCCATGATAGATAGGGCTGATGGGAGATGCAGTCCAACATCTGCAGAGCACCACATTGGCTACCCACCCTGGACCCTGTGCTGTAAGGCCACTCAGATCAAATCAAGCAAGGATTTGAACTTTGATCTTCCACAGATCAAAACCACTAGTAGTGTTGCCTCTCAGAATATTCCAAGTCTTCCTAACCAAATCATCTCATTCAGAATGCTTTAAAACTAAAGTGAACTGCAGGGTTACAAAGTAAGATTTGCCAGTGCCCTCAAGCTTTTCACATGTTTGTAACTTACACATAGCTCTTGCCAGGGTGCACTCAAGCAGACGTCAATATACAGACTTACATGGGAGAAAGCCTCATTGCATATGGGCATCCATAGAATTTTGGTTAGTCCCTCTGCATTGCTCTTAGTCGGATTTAGCCATGCCTAACTGGCAGGATTGCATCTTTTAACGTCTGATGGTGCCTCTCATCTTCTGAACTATCTGAACATCTACATCTTACACTGTGGATGGCATGTATGTCACTTGCAGTTCTACATAAAATTTAATTTGCCTAAGACATCCCTATGACGTTCTTATAAATCCTAGAGATCAACACACAGATGATGCCCTTCAAACAAGCCAGTATGTCTCCAGGCAGAGACTATGTGGGGAGGGACATTTATACAATTCCCAGGCACTACACTCTAGATTGCCATGAATTTTAGGCTATCTGCTAAATTATCTTTTTAAATTGGTAGCAAACTGGAGGATTTAATATCTCCACACACACATTACTCACATGCATCAAGTAACTGTGCTGGAAATAATTGGGGAAATCTGTTTATAGATTGCAGGATTGGCTTCCATGGAGATTTTTTGAAAAATGTTGAACAGGTGTTATTTTAGAATGCTTACTAAATACAGTATTTTGTCTTGAAACATGGGTCTAAACTAGACCCATTGAGTATTTGCAAACTCTACTGAATCTCCTCTGCTGTCCCATACCTCTTAATGTATAGGAACATAGGAAGCTGCCTTATATTAGTGGCAGACCACTGGTCCATCTAGCCCAGTTTTGTCTACACTGGCTGGCTAGAGCTCTCCAGGGTTTCAGGCAAGAGGCTCTCCCAGCCCAAACTGGAGGTGCCAGGGATTGAAACTGGGATCGTTTACATGCAAGACAGATACTCTACTACTGAGCTATGGCCCTTCCCAATATATCCTATCTTATTTCACAATGGCCAGTAGGTGTCAGAGCCTTCTCCAGTCCCTATTTGTGCCAGAAAATAAATCATATCAAGAATGGATCATTGGCAGATGGCACTAGGATTGCCACACAACATTTACCACTGGTAAGTGGTATGTTACACCTGCCAGAATTGAGAAGAAGGAAATTTAAGCAGTGCATCCACGTGCCACCTGTCCATTTTAGGTCAGTGCCATTATTTTGATCACTTCCAGGTATGTTATAACCACTTACATATTTATGAGTCACTCTCCAGCCATTCTAGTAATTCTTTGTAATATATCAAGTACTCAACATTGAGCAAATCTGCCAAACATCACTAAGAGACTCAACTATCATTTACAAAGCAAAGCAAATGCAGTTGCGAGATGAGTAAAAGTATCCCATTGAAAACAAATATGTGCTTTTTAGTAGGGCTTGACATATCCATTCCTTGTCATTTTTGTATGTGTTCTCCTATCTGTCCGTTCTGCCATGTTTCCACATCATTCTGCAAGTTAAAATAATATTTGCACAAAAATAATACATTTGAATATGTGCTTTTAAAATTTATTTTGTTCTGGGTTTTTTTTTTTAAAAAAAACCTGAGAACTTCATCAGAACATTTGGGAGGCGAGAATGCTGGTGGATAACTTAAGTTCAGATCAATGCATTAGTTTAGGAAGTTGGGGATCAGGTCAGTTCATATCAGAATTTGCAAAGCATGAATTCCTCAAACATCCCACCTTCTAAGGATCTAAGTCATCCTTGGTATCAGAAATAACACTGTTTGGCTAGCACAGTCATTTAAGTGCTCTGATTCCACAGCTCTTGAATTCACTTATTTAAACATCACTTTATGCATGTATGTTTATTGCTTGATAACATAACACTCAACCTGTAGAACGGAGTTGGACACAGTCCAACTAATACCCCAAAGGTTTGATGCCCATGTTCTCAGCTCTAGCCCAGTTCAGCTTTTAGGCAGCTTTTCTAAATCCTTCCCAGATGTGATATTATTAATCAACAAGTAGGCAGAGAAAACAAAGGAAATTAACAAGCTGTGTAAATGCAAAGAATGCAGAGAGATCTTTTGCTAGGACCAAGCTGCAAATGAAATCTTCAGGCAAATCTGCACTGAAAATTCATATTGTACTTGCATAGCGGCCCATTATGAATTGTGCATGTGAGCTTGGGAGAATTGGCTCCTAGCAATAACTTACAAGTACGAAGCAATAAAAGAAAAAGCCATGATCACATTGGTGTAGGTACATACTGTGTGGCAAATTATTTGTGCTTGTGGCAGTTAAACTGTATATAAGCAATAAACCAGTAAGTCATACATTGAAAATTAGCCTTGCATACAAAGCAATAAGTGACTTCTGAGTTGGAGCAATGGCTATAGAAAACATGGCAACATCTAATGTCTCTCAGCATCCATCTTGTGCGACCAAGCCATTATAGAATCATAGAATCATAGAGTTGGAAGAGACCACAAGGGCCATCAAGTCCAACCCCCTGCCAAGCAGGAAACACCATCAGAGCACTCCTTCTTTGTCAAGCCTCTGCTTAAAGACCTCCAAAGAAGGAGACTCCACCACACTCCTTGGCAGCAAATTCCACTGTCGAACAGCTCTTACTGTCAGGAAGTTCTTCCTAATGTTTAGGTGGAATCTTCTTTCTTGTAGTTTGGATCCATTGCTCCGTGTCCGCTTCTCTGGAGCAGCAGAAAACAACCTTTCTCCCTCCTCTAAGTGACATCCTTTTATATATTTGAACATGGCTATCATATCACCCCTTAACCTCCTCTTCTCCAGGCTAAACATGACCAGCTCCCTTAGCCGTTCCTCATAAGGCATCATTTCCAGGCCTTTGATCATTTTGGTTGCCCTCCTCTGGACACATTCCAGTTTGTCAGTGTCCTTCTTGAACTGTGGTGCCCAGAACTGGACACAGTACTCCAGGTGAGGTCTGACCAGAGCAGAATACAGTGGCACTATTACTTCCCTTGATCTTTCTTTCCGAATGCATTTTACTTAAAGGTCCAGTTTTCTCACATGCATTGCCTGCAAGGTTGCAGGGGAGAATATTTAACAATGGGAGATAGGAGATAGGACAAGAGCTAGTGCTTAAAAACCTATGAAAAACGTAAAAAGAGATCTGCTGGTTGGCAGGTTGAGGTAGCTGCTGATTTTGCAGAGCTTTAAGATTGGCTTAAGTCCTATCTGCAACTTGCTGGTATAAAAATTCAAGGAAATTATATTTGTTCCTTGCAAAACTTATAGATAAGGTAATAACAGAACTGGCCCACAATAAAAGCATGGAAACACTGTTATGCCACCTTAAAGCTTCTGCCGGCATTTATCCAGGCAGCTTTTATTGATTAGTGGCATCCAAGAAGTCTGATTGTTTGACGTAAGAAATTTCTACGTAGGATAGCATCATGTGTCTTTCTATCACAGGCTACTAGATGGTTAATGAAGCAAGAAAGCGCTCTTTGCTTTGTACAAGGAGCTTTCCAACTCTTGTTCCATTTTATCTTCACATTGGAAGTGTAAGATAAGTGAAGGTTGGAAGAGAAGTATTTGCCCATGGCCACCAAATTATGGATTTGAATCTGGGACTTCTGCAGCCTATCTCCAAAGTCTATCTTTTGCAAGGTTCACATTTCAGCCATTGCTTTCCTAGTATTGTCTAGACTGTTTTTCAGAATTCACAGTTGATGTTTCCCTTCAGCACATACTCAACTGTGCATAGCAGCCAATGCTGTTCTCATCTGGCATACAGTGACACATTGCTGTGCACTCGTTAAA